>NC_056735.1:1597489797-1597509797 GCF_019279795.1 Protopterus annectens | reverse complement strand
ATGAACTATTATTTACTTTTATTTTTGTTTTGTCAGGAAATCAGTAAATAATTTAGGTAAGCAGTATATTTTGACGAGAAATAAGGAGATAACTTAAAGCACATTTTAGATATTGTCAGGGTGAAGGTTTAATGTTATTCTGATTGGTTTGACAGCCGCTGCGGTAGGAGGCTTCATCTAAATTGATTGAAATCGCAGTGAGCTTTCATGGGGAAAGAGGTGATTATGTCTTAGAAACGGATGTTGGCAGAGGATAATTTTTTTAAAGACAGATGATGCTGCGCATTTCTTTCTGTCATTCACACACATGATATATAAGATGAGGAATAAATTACTGTGACTTGCCTCATTATTATAATTGATGATGCCTTCTCTAGAATGACCTTTAAAGTTACTTGCCAAAGTACTATGGAGTTTATATTTAAAAATATTGTTGTAGGTAAGATAGACTATTGCCCTCTACCATGATCTTCATAAAATATACAAATTGCTTGATTCTTCATTATATGTTTTTTAAATCTACATTGCATAAATGGACAGTGGCATGATGCAGAATTAAGGAGGAACAAAAGAAGGGCAGTGTGATAAATACATGAACAATATTAGACATAAAGAAAGGAAGTTGTCTCAGAAGAAGAAAATAGAATGTGTAAGGAAGAGAGGAGGTGCTGCTGACCACCTAGACAACATAGAAGTGATACAATAAAAGACACTTATGGTATTTATACTTCTTTCACCTCAAGAAAAAAAAAATCAGTTGATGCATAAAGCAATACATTTACATTATCAGGGAAAACAGCAGTGATCTCTGTGGGAAAAGGACAAAATATGCAATATGCTATCAAGAACACCCATAGCCTCTGCCACTTGCATGAATTGGGACATTATTAAATTACATGCACTGGACTGTTAGAATCAAGTACTTGATGGCTGGAACACATTCACATGCCTTATTACTAAATGATATGAGAGACAGCATCTCTGATCTTGAACTGGGTGATTAACTTAGAAAATAAATAATCAAACCAATGAGACTCATAATTGACTCATTGTTATAGGCTTGCAAAAGAAGAAAAATAACAGTTTGAATGATTTCAGCATAGTGGAAAAGTATTTCAGAAACCCATAGATCACACGTAGACCTGCAAGTTACACTTATCATTCCATCAAATACCATATTCCTGGGAAACTTTAACTACTCCTCTATAACCTGGGAATCTCACACAACCCCAAAATTGCAGGCTCAGAGTTTCCCAGACTTTGTAAACACAAACTTCCTGTCCATATGCCCACTAGGGGTGCAATCCTATTGGATCTGGTACTCAGAAGAATGGGAAAACGCTGGACTCCCCCTCCCATCAAGTGCAGTGTCCTCTCTGGTAAGGTCAGACCATAAAACTGTATCCTTTGAAATAAAAATCAGTGCTATGACCCCAGAAAACCCTGTAACAATTAGGATTTACTCTAAGGCAAACTACCTATTATTAAGTGATTACCTGACAACATTTAAAGCCCATCCAAAGCTAGAGAGGACAGCTGCCGATGGAGGATTTTACACAGAAACCTTGTACAATCATGTTAATTGACTCATAGAGGCAGTTCTGTCTACCAGAAACAAACCCAAAGAAAGCTCAAAACTCAAACCACTCTGGTGGAATCCAAACATAAACAGATTGTGCAACAAAAGTGAAAAAAGTCATTGGTAAAATTAGGGAGTGCATCAGGCTAAACAAACAACTTAAACATCCAATTAAGTCTACTTAAACCATTTTGTGGTAAAAATATGCCCCCAGGCCAAGGACAACCAGAAGGTTTTCTATAGCTATGTCTGATTGTTAATAGAGCCACTTACATGGAGGCAGAAACTTTAGAAAGTCTGCTGCATGACAATTTTAACTGCAATTTTACCTCCCCCTAGACACCTTCCAAGTAATATTATCAAATATACCCCACCAAACTATTACTGGCAAGTAGGTCCTAAATGGTCTAAGCCTAAGACTAAGGCATTGATTGTTTCCAATTATAGCAGAGTATGCCTCATAAAACAGCCTGAAGTATGACCTATTTGACACTCTGGAGTGACTATTTAACCATAGCCTCCACAGTGGCTCTGTGGAACCTGAACAGAGAACTATAATAGTCATCTCTGTGCACAAGCGTGGGCCATCAACAGACCCAGAGAATTACAGACTCATCAGTCTGACTAGTCTCATATGCAAAGCCATGGAAAGAACTATTACGGATATGATTAATAATGACAAAAGAATCCTTCAGACACCGAATCTAACCCAATTTGGCTTTGTCAAAGGCAGATCATTCATACTCAATCTGATATACTACTTTGATAATGTCTCCAAAGCAATGGATGAGGGTAGTATGGTGAATACTAGCTACTTTGACTGGGATAAGGCATTTGAAACAATTCCCCACTTGGGCATTGTGGACAAACTCATGGAATTAGGCATTAACCCCTGTGTTACATACCGGATAGCCTGCTGTCTCTTTGGTCTTGGCCTAAAAATGATTCTTTTACTAATAACAAGAAATCTTATGCTCAACGAGTCTCTGAGAATCATCTGGATGATTTTCCTGAGCTTAGAATCGTCCTCTCAGCTGTTCATGAATTAACATCTGCTAATGCCCCAGCTGATTTGCCTAAGACTGCACCCACTTTGATTACTCATGCTACGCCTAAGGCATTGGAGGCGGGTGCTAGTGTGCATGTCACCAGTGAAGCAACCCAAAACGAAAATGAAAATGGAAAAGAAGGTTTCTCAGTAGCGTTTTCAGCTGGATCAACCAGAGAAAGTGCTGGAGCGGAGTACATCGAGGGGCAGGTCTTTAACGAGGCAAACTATGAATGCAACCAAACAGAAGAACGACAGTCCGATGGGACAAGGGAAAATGAGCCATCAATAGTTAAAGGTACTTTGAATCTGTCTAGCTTTGTTTTAGAAGCCTCACATTTTTCTTTACTCCAGAAGGGGCTTAGTTTTATACCCACGACTATTGATGATATTGTGGCTGCTTTGACTGATTTGAAACAGTTTGTGAGAAATGTGAACTTAAAAATATTATTTAAAGAATCTGTATTTAACTAACCTGTTTGTAAAAGATGAAGTACGTTTATACCTGTCAGCATACCTGTTCTTACTGCATACCATGGTCTATGTGAAGTTGAATTAAGGAAATTATATTCCGATAATGTAAAGAAGAAACTCTATAATCTTAGTTATGCCGAATTTCTAGCACTGAAAGCTTTAGAAACCGATAATAATACTGTTATCAAGCAGGCAGACAAGGGAGGTTCAGTGATAATCATGGATCGTGAGAAATATATATTATCTATGCTTGCCTTGCTTGAGGAAGGAAATGTGTTTAAATGTATTACACCTATGGATGTCAAGAAATGTATTAGTGTAGTTAATATGATGATATATGACTTACAGATTAATGGTGATATTGATTTGGATCTATTTTATTTCTTTACTGTAGCTTACCCAATTATTCCACAACTGTACGGGCTACCAAGATACATAAATCATTATATAACCCCCCCATGAGACTGATAGTATCCGGCAATGTCTGGATAACTGAGCCTATTTCTATTTACTTGCAAAAACAACTGCACCCTTTCTTATCATGCTGCAACAATGTTCTAAAAGATACAATGGATTTTGTTATTAAGTTAAGAGATTGGTTTAAAGGTCTGCATGTTACAGAGTTGTGCAAGGGCGATTTTCTTTTTGTGACCTTAGATATTTCATCTCTTTTTATGGTCATACCTAATGACCATGGAATTGAATCTATCAGAGAGTTTTTGACTTTACAGGCCTCTTTATCTACGAGACATGTGGAGAATATTTGTTCTTTTTTAGATAATAATGTGTTCTTGTTTGATAATCAATTCTACCTACAGCTAACTGCTGTAGCAATGGGCACATCAGTAGCCAATACATATGCCAACTTAATATTACATCAATGGGAAACAGCATATATTTGCAGTAACGTTAACCCCTTGAACAGTAATGTATGTTTTTATCAACGTTTTGTAGACAATTGTTTTTTTAATTTGGAAGGGGTCTCCCACTGAACTATCTGATTATATTGATTATTTGAATACTACAACTACTTTTTTGAAATTTAAAATGGAGTTTTGAGATAGCTCTATTACATTCTTAGACTTGAAGGGAGAACTGAAAGAAGGATTGTTACACACTAGTATATATAAGAAAGAGGTACATGCTGGTAGATATGTACACAGGGATAGTATGCATGCTCCACATGTCTTCAAAGAATAGTAACAGCACAATTTAATAGGGCCAGCAGGCTCAATACTGAAGACTCTCTCTTTTTCACACAACTTGATGAAATGATGAGTGATTTTTTGAGCAGTGGCTATAATTCTAACTTGCTGCTAGAATTGAAGGCCAATACTGTAAGGGACATACAGACATTACTTAGACCTATTCTATCATTGTCAGATGAGTCCGCTTTAGAGTTAGGTAAGGATAGAGTAGATACAACTAGGATTAGATATGTTACCACATACAATACTAGGACACAGTCAGTTAAACATATTATAGAAAAGAATTGGGTTATTTTGATGGCCTCAGCAGAGGTAAGGAATGTTTTGGATTCTAGACCTTATTTCTCATAAAGGAATATGAGAACTTTGAAAAGTAAACTGTGTTATAACGATTTTAGAAGTAGTCGTAATCCTCATATTATGTCTAGGCATGGTACTTTTAGCTGTATGAATTGTACATGTGTAGACATTCTAGGCAATGCTAGTAATGTTTTTACTCACCCTAGTACTGGAAGAGTTTATAAATTTAATCTAACAGCTACTTGTGTTAGTGTGAATGTGGTCTATCTAGCTACTTGTACTCTATGTTCTTTCTACGTGGGGAAAATCACGAGAAAACTAAAAGAACGTATCATTGAAAATAAATCCGAAATTAGAAGGAATAAGGATAAAAATGCGTTATATAAACATATTAATACTAATGGTGCTAATCATAGGTTCAGATTTAGGGTGATAGAGATGTTACATGTATCTCTGAGGGGTGGTGATATTAATAATTTCTTAGAGATTAAGGAGTATGAATGGATTCTGAGATTAGCAGCTGACCAATTTCCTGGTTTGAATACTGCTGTAACTCTGAAACCTGTTTTAGTTAAGTTACAGCTGAATAAGTTATGCTGTTAAGTATATGTTTGTATTTAATTCTCTTACATGTATACATATATACATGTATATATGCTTACTGTGGTATATATATATATATATATATATATATATATATATATATATATATATATATATTTATATTTGTTATGTATTTTGAGTATTGCTTTTAATGGTTTTAATTGTTTCTTTAAGAATTTTTTATGTATGTTTGTCACATGATTGATTGGCTGCAATCATGTGATACGCTTGACTCCTATTTAAAGCTGATTGTTTTGTTTATTGCCTTGTATTAGTATCGAAGAAGGGTATCAACCAGAAAGCTTTGCTATTTTCATAAAGTTTTTTTTCTCGACGTTGGTGTGTGTTTTTGATCGAGTTCTTTACCAGTCTTATAGCAGGTCTTCTGTTTTTTTGTCTCTTTGGTAAGACCCAGGAATTTAGGATAGGGGAGACAAAGTCCACAAAGAGGCGGGTCACTGCCAAATTCCCTCAGGCCTTTTGGCGTGGTCTGCTACTTTTTGGCACTAACTTCTTGGGAGTCAAAGCCAATGTCAAAGGCCTCTGACTGACCAAGTTTGCAGATGAGTGCAAACTAGCATTTGTCATTGAATCCCTGCAAGGCACTAACATCCTAAAGGAAAGACCAACACAGACAAATGACTAGTGATTAAACCTAAAATGCAATACCAATCAATGTATAATAGTACCATTTGGGAAGCCGGCCACCCTAGGAAAGTATTTCACTGATAATATGCCCCTAAGAGTGGACCCAGTAGTCAGGGATTTAGGGATGTTTGCATATAGTAACCTGGATTTCTACCAACATGTATCTAAGGTAGTAAGGAAATCATTCTATGTTGCTCAATGTGTAAGCAAGCACATAACATTTAGTTCAAAGCAGGCCATTGTTCCTTTGTATTCAACTGTCATCAGAAGTTCCATCATTGAGTACAATACCCCTTTCAGTGTGTACCTGATCAAGCAAATGCAGCTACTGGAACATAGGATGATAGGATCACAGGAAATTACTAGGCTATTGGCCCTGAGGCACTTACATGCCTAGCCAAGAATTTAGTCCATGTTCTAACAAGTCATCACCCTATGCCACTGTTCAGCAGAGACACAGGTGGAATCCAAGGAGTGTATTTTCTGTTCTCCATCCAATTATCTAGGTTGTGCTTAGAAAGGGTTAATGAGGTATTCTGCTAGATGAAGAGAGGTAGTCTATTCCACAAAAGGGGGAGTTTCTGGGACACAAATCTGTCCCACCAACAAGTCCTATTGATATAACAGATCAGATTGAGGTCGCTCATGCAAGTTACTCGAGTGGAGCCTGACTTGCAGATATGCAGCAGTCCCATCAAGGCGGTGTCTGAGATTTTTTTTTTTTATGCCAGACAGAGATCACATCTAAGGAGTCTGTAGGAGACTGAGTTGAGAGACAGGGCTTTAGCCACTCTGTGTAGGGTAGATGTTTGAGGCCCTGGATTTTCCTGGTGAGGAACCTTTGTGGTCTGTACAGCTGCTGCATGTGCTTTGTGAGGTACATGCTGAAAGGGGTATTGTACTCAATAATGGGTCTTATAAGGGAAGAATACAAGGATGATTTAGATAAAAAAATAAAAAACTTCTCCTGTTTTTCTTGTTTTGAAAATTTGTATTGTGGCATTGCAGCTAAGGCAGACAGGCAGAGAGCCACTATAGTGGCTAGGAAACAAAGAAAATTTAAGAGGGATGTTACTGCTTATGCTAATAACACTGCATATTCTTTGAAAAATGGCAGAGTTAATAAAGCATTTAATAACAATGCCAATACTGAGATAGATCCTCAGGTGAATATTTCCAGCATGATAAACGATAATAACAATTCTTCTCCTAATATAGGAGATAATAATGGTGAGAGAACAACAAGTGGGCCTAAAGTGAATGCACAAAATAATAATGAAGACAATGTTAACCCTTGTAATAGTGAAGGAGCAAATAATTTTAATACTAATGCTCCTTTTTTGGTGGACGAACAAGGGAACAAGAGAGGGCCCACTTGGTCCAAAGTTGTTCAGAACAAGGGCAAAGCGAAGACCAAAGGGAGGAAGAAATGGTAACTTTACTTTGTCAGATTCAAGTGAATATGAAATACAAATTCATAATTTGTCTAAATTAGTTCTTTCTAAGTCTACAGTTGAGCTTATTAAAAAGGGTTTTTCATTTATTCCTGGAAATTCCTTTAATATAGCTAAAACTTTAGTTGATTTTAGACTCACTTTAAGGAAACTTAATCTAAGATATATTTTAAATGACATTTCTTCTCAGGTTCCTACAACAGGTCCTAAAAAAAACTAGTGTCTATAATCCACCACTTTTAGGTACACTGCAAACATTTCAGAATTTATGTGAGGCAGGATTTAGATCATTAAAACATAATATAAATGTTTGGAATTTGCAAGAATCAGAGGTAGAAGCTCTTAAAACCTTAAGTGATAATAGAGAAGTAAGATTAATGAAGGCAGACAAAGGAGGTAAAATAGTTTTAATGGACACTGAAATTTACAATTTGTCTATTCAAAACATGTTGAATGACGATAAAACTTATAAAAAAGTGGAAGTTAATTATGTTTCACAAAGTTTTATTAGGTTAGATACTAATCTTTTTGATATGTTCAGTCAAGGTGAACTTGATTATCAAACTTATACTTATTTATTGGTTGAACATCCAAAAATGGCACATTTGTTTGGTATTCCGAAAATACAAAAAGACAATATTAATCTTCCTTTTAGACCTATTATTTCTGCATCTAATTAAAAAACTGAACCTCTTTCCAAGTGGTTGGATTTTTACCTGAACCCTGTTATGCAAGCTTCTAAGTATTATCTTAGAGATTCTTGGCATTTATTAGAATTGCTTTGAAATTTTGATAGTTCAGGAAAGCAATTTTATTTTGCCTCCTTAGATGTAGTGTCCCTATACACTTGCATTGATCAAGATACAGGTGTTGAATACATGAGGGAATATTTATCTTCCACCAATAGTTATAATAACATCAAAATTAACACCATGTGCAGTTTGATGGAATTAATACTTGACAACAATTTCTTTTCATTTAATAAGGCAATATATAAGCAAATTGCTGGAGTTGCAATGGGTGCTAAAGTAGCACCAGCATATGCTAATATTGTAATGGCCAATTGGGAAAGCAAATTTATTGATAACAACACATTTGAAAATAACATATTGTTTTATCGTTGATACATAAACGATTTGTTTTTTCTTTGGCATGGCACTTTAGAAGAATTTGAGAAATTTGTTGATTTTCTGAACACCACCACTAGTTTTTTACGGTTTTCCTCTGGAGAATTTGGAGAGAGTCTAAATTTCCTAGACTTGCATTTATCTTATGACATCATTTCTGGGGAATTTAATAGTGGAATTTATAGAAAAGCAACATTTGCTAACCAGTACTTACATAGGAATAGTTTACACCCCAATCATATGAAAAGGGGAGTAGTGAAGGGACAAATGATTAGACTTAGTAGATTAGCATTGCAAGATATTAATTTTTGTCAAGAGATAGATTTGCTGACATCCTTTTTCATAGCTAGGGGATATGATTCCTTTTGGATAAAAAATATTGTCCAGGAAGTGCTGGTACTTAGAAAAGGTAAAGCTTCCCCTATACTAACAAGTCATTCCAGATCTTCTGCGGAAAGCAATAATAATATTAATAACAATACAACTAATAGACTATTTGGTAAATTTGAGAACAATTTTTCATGTGCTTTTGTTTTGCCAATTACGAATGAAATGTGGTGTATTAAACAGATTATTGTTGACAATTGGAAGGTACTTTTAGGGAACCAAGATTTGATTAAAATTATAGGTGATAAGCCAAAATTTATTTATAAAAGGACAAGAAACATTAAAAATATATTAGAATGGTGGACAAATTCATGTAGAAGTATTAAAGACGTTAATATTAAAGCGAAGGGTACTTATGCATGTCAAAATTGTAGACAGAGTAGATATTTAAGTAATTCTTCTTCTATTTATTTTCCACACATGAAGAAAACTTATTGGTCTAACAGTTATTTTACATGCAGTACTGAAAAAGTGGTCTATACAGCCCAGTGTTCTACTTGTTTTAGTTTCTACATAGGTATGACTACAAGATGTTTCCGTATAAGAATTAGTGAGCATCTTTTAGCAATAAAGAAGAAAGATTTAGCCAATGCATTGGCTAAACATTCCCTAGTTTGTACTAATTTTAAAAAATTCACTTTCTCAGTTTTAGATTTTATTTCTGCAGGGGCTTTTATGGGTGACATCAAAGTTTTCCTAGAATGCAAAGAGTCTCTTTGGCAGTTGCATCTGGGAGCTGATTTTGCCCCTGGTTTAAATGAGTCTGTTAACATGAAGTGTTTTTTTAATTTTGGGTCAACATTAACAATGTTTTTTGTTTCTAAAAATACATATATTAGAGAGTACACACAAGTATAGTTTTTTAAGTTTACAATATAAGTATGTATTTTTCATTAAATATACATCTAATATAGAGAAATTCATTAATTATTTTTTATATATCTTTAAAGAATTTTTTAATTGATGACATCATTGAACATGTGATTTATTTAATATGTATATATTGTATGTGAGTGGATGGTTTAACATTTCTGAAGAAGTTCACGAAAAAATAAATGTGAATGAAAGCGCTAATTTATTGTGTCCATAATTTCAAGCATTTGGTTTTATCATAGGCTCTTGTTTTTAGTTACAAGAATACAAGGATGTTATGACCACCTTGTCCCTGGATGTGATACCCTTACTAATGACATGGGCCATATAGAAAGCTTTCCATACAATAAAGGCAATATGGTGGTCAAAAGTCAGTTTGCTATCAACCTGGGTGCCCAAGTCCCTGATGACTGATTGTGTGCTTAGGACATTATTATCAATGTGATAATTTGTGGGGACATCACTCTCCCCAAAGGGGATGATGATGCATTTTTTGGCAGCTGTGTTTCTGGCACCAGTCATTAGTTTGGCTGAGACCCTCTTGGAGGATATCCACATCATTAGGGGAATTGATGACAGCACTCAGCTTACAGTCATCTGCAAACTTGCTCAGCCATTGCCTACTGGTTTTGGCCTGCACCTCAGAAAAGTATATCCCAAGCAGCAGAGGCCCCAAGACCGATCACTGGGGTACGCTGCTCATTACATGTATACTGCTTGAGGTGGCTTCCCCTATTTTGACTAGGTGGGTTCTATCAGTGAGCCAGTTTTCTAACCATCTAGTAACATATGGACTGATGCCTATTTGAGAGTTTATCTATTATACCTAAGTGGGGACTAGTATTGAAGGCTTTGGCCAGGTCAAGGTAGTCAGTGTGCACCGTCTTCTCCCTCATCCATGGCCTTGGTGACTGTCTCAAAGAAGTCAACCAAATTTAACAGGCATTACCTTGCTGAAACCAAACTGTGTGGGATTGAGTGTCTGGAGGTTGCCAATCTAATTGTTAATGAGGTCCATGATAATCTGTTCCATGGCCTTGCAGATCAAGCTAGTTAGGCTGGCGGGTCTATGATTTCTTGAATTGGTGGATGCTCCACCTTTGTGCAAAAGGATGACAGTGGCTGTCCTCCACTTGGCTGAAATGAAGCCAGTACTCAGGCTTTGGTTAAATAGGGTGCCTAATGGTGCTGCAAGTTCCTACCTGAGTTCATATAAGATGCAGCCTGGGATGATATTGGGTCCCATGGAGGCTGTATTGTTTGGCTTTGAGAGGGCAGTGATGACTTGCTCCCTAGAGATAAGTGGACGGGGCAGGTACTGGGGATGGCCTTCTTTACTGATGGGGGGACAGAAGAGTAAAGTTTTTACTGAACCTGTCTGCCAGCAGGTTGGCTATATCTAAAGTGTTTGTGTATGTGGTGTCCCTGACCACCAGTTCTGAGCAGATCTGGATACTTCCTTGAGATTGCAGGCATATGTGAAGAAGGCCTTATGATTGTCTTTAGTAGATGTGGCCAATTTGGACTCAAATGTTGCTTTGGAGGATTTCACTAGTGCTCTTATTTCCTTGCTCAGGTTAAGGAGAGATTGCTTCCAATTAGGCACCTGCTCCTTCCTGGTCCTGGACAGCATTTTTTTTCCTTTTATTATAGAGCTTATTTATTGTAGATGTCCACCAGACAGGTTTACTCTTCCTTAAGGAGGAGGATTTCATCCTGTCGGGTATTCCTGATTCCATGCAGTTATAAAATGCTCATATAGTATTTTGGTGTAGGTTTGGACAAATGTGCCAGTGCCTATGGAAGGGGGAGGGGACTGTGAAGCTGTTTATACCTTCCCTCAGGAGGTTGTAATTAGCTTTGGAGAAGTTTTTTTTTTTTTACCCTAGCTTGGGGGGGGGGGGCAGGGAAGATGGTGACTTTAAAAGTTAACAACTTGTGCTTGGATCTTACCAGGGATGATGACACTGTAGGCATGCTGCACTGGTTATTCATGTTAGTTAATACCAAGTCCAAGATATTTTCACCTCTTGTGGGGGTGTTAAGCAACTGGTCCAAGGCTTTTGCAGTGATGAAATCATGGAATCTCTGTCAGCCAGGATCAGGGTAAAGGGTTGAATCTTGATAGATTCAAAGAGGTTCAGATAGGTGGAGTGGGCATCTTGAGTCAAAGCTGGAGGCCCATAGCTAGCTATGATTTGAACATGGGTCTTGCCAATTGTTAACTACACCTGGAGTGTTTCCTGTGCGTCATACTGTTTTACCAGCCTAGAGGTGTGTATGTCTTTTATATATATTGCAACTCCACCTCCTTTTGCGTTGCCACCCATAGTTTGGGGTTTGAATGTATGATAGGATGAGTAAGCTGGCATGGCTTGGGTGATCTCCACAGCTTTGAGCCAGGTTTCTGTGACTGCACAAATGTCAGCATCTTCCAGGGATAAAAATGCTTGCAATGAGCCCAGTTTCATGTTTAGACTCCTAGCATTTAGCAGCATGAACTTTAATTTACATTTTAATGAAATTTTCATGTCATTAGTTTTGACCTCGTGGCATTGCCTAAAAAAAGGACTATGGGGCAGGCAAGAGCCTTTGCCAGGAACATGGAACCCAAGGGAGATAGATGCAGGCCATCTCTGGCAAAGCATCTTGGTTTGTCAGTCATGTCATCCCAGGCTGTCAGGTACTGGACCCCCTTGGAATGACACCAGAAACTAAGCCAATTGTTAAGTCAATCATTTTATGTTTGTATTGAGGCATCATTCTGGGTGACAGTAGAATGCTGCTTAAGGCTAGGAACATACCTGCCACAGACACAAATTCAGTGAGCTCAATCATGTCTCTCTTCATATGGTCCAGGGAGGTACATCTCAAGTCATTCATGCCAACATGGACTATGTTAAAGTCATAGAAATACCTGTTGATAGACTTGAGTGGATGAGTGATATGGTGGATTCTGGCGCCCGACAAACAACTAACTGTGACTTTCTCCTTATCCAGCCTGGTGAGGGGCATGCCTGTGTGTCTTACAATGGAGTCTCCTATGACTAATATGTTGGGTTTATGTTTAGGCCTTAGTGTCTGTGAGACACAGTTGTGAGGATATATGTGGTGTGTGGTGTGGTGGGCAGTGGAGTTCACATGTGTTTTTGCCTTGGAGGTCTCTTTTGTTTGGCTATGCTTTTGTTGAGGGCCTCCACATATGTAGTGGGTGTTGTGTAGGTGTGGGTGGTGTTCATGTTGACAACCTTCTCGTGTCAGATATATTGGCTTGTTGGGGAGAGGGCAATGACACTAGGTGCTTGATGCATTTGCACTTCTCCCAAGGTAGTAGTAGTAGAGGGTTGTCCATGTACATGAGGCAGTTACTACACTGTCTCAGGATGCCCATATCAACCAGACTGGCAGGGGAAAATGTAGGAAATTGTCCATCCATATTTGTCAGAAACTGAGGGAGAGAGGCCAGAGAGAGCTAAAAGCATAAAAGGTGGATGGTCAAGAGTAGGAGTAGTACTAGGTGATCACGCAAGTGCTACTAAGGGAAAATATGTAGCTGGAATACCTCAAAAAGGGTTAAAAACTGTGCAGCTAAAGCTCTGGCTGTAGCAAACCTGTATCTAGACTATGCTACTCAATTTAAGGTTACGAACACACTAAAAAACTCACAAACAAGCATAGATTAACCACTTACAGACAAAAGAACAGAACTCCCAGTATGAAAAAACACAGTTAAACTGTAACAAAATGCATTAAACTGCAGTTAAATAGTTATGAATTGCAGTAGATAGGCATGAAGGAAGAGGCACAGTTTTTTTTAGTATTAAGGGAGGAGATAGAAAATAATTCAAGGTTGAGAAGCTAAAGGGGTAAGCCTTCACAACTTATGTCACTGTACACAGTAGAATGAGCTGATGCAATGGGACTGGGGGAGTGTCCAATATTAAATTTATACTAGAAGTGGGCCAAACAAAGCCACCTAGCTTTAATGCCACACTAGTAGCTGGGCTGGTGAGTGGGATACACAAGATCAGAACAGAGGTAAGGATTGAATTCACCAAGTCTAAAAAATAGTTGCACAATTTAAACTGATAGGTAGCAAATGTTTTAGTAAATCAGAAATGCAGAAAACAGTTGAAAATAAGCACTTATCTTTTCCAGTATCACAGCAGAGCAGTGGCAGAAGGCCTATCTCACTAAAGCTTTCAGCAAACAAGTACAAACTGGTTTAAACACTGGCTATTTAAGGCAGAGAAACAGAAACCAGCCAAATTATGCAATCAAAAAAACACAGCCTTGCAGTAATGCAACTTGCTAGATCAGACCAGACTGAATTCCCCTTCTCACAAAGAAACAGCTAGGCTTCTCTAGACAAAAGATTTCACTACAAGCTCCAAAGGTCACAAACAGTAAAGGATATTCAGCTCTATGCTAGTGTTTTTTTCGAGTAAAGGAACAAGTAAAAGAACAGAACAGGCAAACAAAAAGGTGGCAGAGTTCAGAACAGAGGTAAGGATTGAATTCATTAAGTCGAAAAAACAGTTGCACAGTTTAAACAGATATGCAGCAGATGTTTTTAGTAAATCAGAAGTGCAGAAAATAGTTGAAAATAACCACTTATCTTTTCTAATCTCACAGCAGAGCAATGGCAGAAGGCCTATCTCACTGCAGCTTTGCGCAAACAAATAAAAAACTGGTCTAAACATTGGCTGTTTAAGGCAGAGAAACAGAAATCAGCCAAATTATCAAATAAAAAAGCACAGCCTTGCAGTAATGCCTCTAGCTAGATAAGTCCAGACTGAATTCCAAAATGTTTCCTCATGAAACGAATATAAGGTGTAAGTAGCATGCCCTTTATACTCAATTTCCTACAGACTGTTGAGAGTCGATCTCTGCCTGGCATACAAAGCATCCTTGGCTCCAGCTCTGATGGACCTTTTGCACATCTGCAAAACCAATAGCATTGCAACTACTCACTCGTGGGATCTGAACTTTGCTTGTGACATAAATAGGACATGCTGGAAGAACACGTATCAATCTCAGAGAATTCTCATCCTGTGGAACATGCTTCCCCATCCACATGATACAGAGTTCTTCCTTAACCCTATCCAAGCATTACCTGGACTAGTGAATGGGAAACTGGAAATTCACTCCAGGTCTAGAACCTATAACCCTAATGGACATAAGTACTCTGTAAATCATGACCTGGCTTACATATTCCCCTTAAAATAACATCTAAGGCTCAAACAATTTGCTGAATACATTTGGGATGCATGGCTAGTCTTATAAATGCCCCAGTGGTCATAAACCTAGTATACACCTATGATCCTATGAACCTATAAGAAAAACGCTGTTTACTTAGGTACTTATTTCAACCATTATAAACATAGGATTGCATCCAATATACAGCAGGTTTCATTGTCTGGGGACAAACCTGTGGGGTGTATACCCTGTGGCCATTGCTCAGCATGCAGCCATTTACTGAAGAATAAACAATTCACCAGCAAAAACACATCTAAGGTGTATGATATTCTGTGTTTTGGTAACTGTAGCACTACCTGTTCTAGTTCCGCTTTTTATGTGGGACAGACTTCTAGGTCACTGAAGATTCGGATATCCAAACATCTCAGTGACATTAGGAACAAAAGCATGCCTAATTCCTTATATAAACACAATAAAACTCATACCACTGCTAAGTTTAAATTCATTATAATTGATTGGGTTACAGGTAACAGGATGTATAAGACAGGTTAAGATACCACTTTAAATAGTAAAGAATCTAGTTGGGTTATTAGTTTG
Source organism: Protopterus annectens (assembly GCF_019279795.1). Classification (NCBI taxonomy): domain Eukaryota; kingdom Metazoa; phylum Chordata; order Ceratodontiformes; family Protopteridae; genus Protopterus; species Protopterus annectens. The sequence continues at coordinate 1,597,494,300 of NC_056735.1, read as the reverse complement.
GTGGGTTTGTTCAAACCTGGATTAAATGAGAAATTTTAATTATCCAATGACAAGTTCGTATTTTGATGGTTTGATTATTTAATTACACTATGTGCTTTCAGTTTTTGGTATTTCACTGAGGAAGGCATATCATTGTCGAAACCTATTTGTTTGCATTATATGCTGTATTAATACACCATTTGCTGGAGCTGCCACAATAAAATTCTATGGTTTCACCTATTTGGTGCTGGACATTTTGTGTTTGGAGTTTTTTCAAATGTGTCCCTGTTTGGAGATGTCTTATCAAGAATCAGTAAATTCTAGACATAATCATGATATACCACATTTTAGATTCCTTCCCAGAAAGGTACCAACTCAGAGATCTGACTCTGACCTTGGAGCTCTCAGGACTAGCCCAAAGAAAGATCCTCAAAAGTGCCTGAGAAGAAATAATCAGTGTATTCTGGTGTAATATTTGTACAGAGTCAAACTATCAAGTTATTTTATTCAGTTTAGTGGGACACCTTATAAGAACAAAAGGTTATGTTTAAGATTGCCCTCTGCACTCAGAGTTTTAACCAGGATGTTGGCTTCAGGTACAGAAACATTGCATGATAGGAAACACTGAATTCCCCTACTGGGTTGACTGGCTTATGTTAGCCATTTTGATAGAGCCCTTCTTAGTATTCATAGAGTAGTTCTTTATACATTTTCAGTCACTGTGAATAATTATATACCCTGACAAGACCTTTTTAACCCTAGCACATCGGACTTTCTTCTCTTCTGCAGCCAGGAAACATATGGGCTGCCCTTCTCTATTAGTGGCAGAAACCTTGTAGAAGATAGAACTGTCTCAACTTCTCTACATATTTGTCCCAGAACCACTTGCTCTTTCACACCATTTAACCAAGCATTTTCTCATCTGGCTGTAAGAAGTACACTGCCTTTGATGTCTTGGTACTTCAGACACTGCATTCTGAATACTTTGCCTTTTGGCAGTCTTTGTCTTCTTTCACTACTATCAGATGAAGCCTGGTGGGCTTATTGCTTGTGACTCACTTAATTACAGAACTGCCAAGGAAGATTCCTGATTCTTGCTATATCAGTTACTCTCTTGTCATATAAGATGATCTCAATGGGTCAATCTCTACCTTCCTTCCATCTACAGCAGTTGGAGCTCCCTATTATTTAGGAACGAATATATCCTTGTACTGACTAAAAAACGTAGGTGCTACAATTTCATTGTCCTTGATTTGAGTAAAATGTACTTCACCATAGCTTTGTTTGTATACTTGTTATTTCCCTGAAACGCTAATTCCACCTAAAACGCGGCTTTTCAGTGCTTCTGTGGATCCCTAGTGATATCTGCATTGCTTACTGTACTTATTTCCTTGTTTCAATTGAAAGAAAGTTACTGTTTGTCGTTTTTGCATTTAAGTTACTTGTAACACATTGCATTTAAGTTACATGGCACTTGCTCACTAAAGCAATTATATAAGTCAGCACTAAATAATTAAAAGCACTACACCCTCACAAACTCCCCTTGAGTACTTTGTTCCCCATTGGCCCTTTTTTCAATTATAAAGGAATTCCCAATACTATTCTAGCATGTCCAGAGGTCAGTTGTCAATCACCTCTCCAGTCCAGCTGGTGAATCTGGGAATCTTGAGGCAATGTTACAACTGCCTCATGTACACAGCCAACCCTCTCCTCCTCCCAACAAATTCCAACACATGTGAGAGATGCAACCATATAGCCAAAGTGGAGGCTAAGCTCTCTCAACTCAGTACTGGCGCAACCAGTCAGGAGGAGAAGGAAACCACACTCACTACAATTCAAGTCTCACATAGACCTACCATGACAGCAAACCAAACACATAAACACACAAAAACATACTCAGAGGCTCTAAATAAAAATCTGCCTAAGCAGCAGAGACCTCCAAAGCAGACACCCAAGCAACCGCTACCCCAAAACAAAACACGTGCAACACATAGCTCACAAAGCCAGTGTGCCAAACAGTCACAGCCCTTAAGGCTAAACAACACACCTGATACACTGTAATAGGTGACTCTATCATCAGGCACACTGATGTCCCACTCACCACGCTGAACAAGGAGAAGGTCATGGTGAGCTGCCTGTCGGGCGCTAGGATCCGCCACATAACACAAGCACTCAGGTCACTCCAAGGCAAGTACAAATATGACTCAGTCATTGTCCATGCTGGTGTGAATGACCTGAGATGTTCCTCCCTGGACTACATGAAGGGAGACATAGAGGAGCTCTCTGAGCATGTAGCCCAGGCCGGTATGACCTTGACCTTGAGTAGCATCTTACCCTCACCAAGAATGATGTCACAATATGAAGACAAGATGATCAATTTCAACAATTGGCTTAAGTATTGGTGTCATTCAAAGGGGATCCAATGCCTGCCAGCCTGGGATGACATGCTCTACAGGCCACGATGCTTCACTAGGGATGGCTTGCACCTGTCACCCCTGGGCTTTAGGATATCGGCAAAGGCTCTTGCTACCTCCATAGTGCCTTTTTTAGGCAAGGCTCAAAAGACAAACCCACCTCCATAGGTATCACAAGGGATAAGAAACTAAGAGTAATGCTACTCAACACCAGAAGTCTAAACCTCAAGATGCACACACTCAAAACTCTCATTATCACGGAGAACATCAATATCTGTGCAGTAACAGAAACCTGGTTCAAGGCACCTAAGAGCACCCCAGCACTACCAAGTTATACCTCATACCATGCTTTTTGTCCCCAAAACTTGGACTGAACCACAAAAGGAGGGGGGATATTAATATTCGTCAAAGATACCCACACCTCCAGGTTGGTGGCACAGCATGAAGCATCAGAGACTATCCATGTGCAACTAATAGTGGGTAAAACTACCTTCCAGTTTATAGCCTGCTACAGACCACCCTCCCAAACCCAGGAACCCCACTCAGCCTTCCTGAGAACACTGGATAATATGAAGGTCTCTCCAAACACCATTCTATTGGGAGACTTCAACTACCCAAACATAGACTGGGAGCATTACACTAGCTCCAACACCCTAGCCCAAAGGTTCCTAGAATTTATAAACTCAAAAGCTATGGAACAACTTGTTACCACTCCCACAAGAGGGGAAAACATGCTGGACCTGATCATCACCAACATGGGGACTCTATGCTCCAGACCAGAAGTGTATCCCTCACTGGTAAGATCAGACCATAAACTAATCTCACTGGATATTCACATCCCGACTCCACCGCCTGCCCAGAAAACCACAGTGAAAAACTTCTCTAAAGCAAATTTCGCACTCCTCAAAACCAAGGTGGAATCCTTCAAAGCCCACGGGCCTGTGGAAAATATGGCCCAGACCGCAGATTCCTTTATAAATGCATTCTATGAACACCTTCAGGAATGCATGGATCATGCAATCCCAAATAAAACCAAGACCCTATCCTCCAAAGGCAGACATCCTATCTGGTGGACCACAGCCATAAACAAACTATACAATAGAAGGAGGAAGCTACTACATGATAAAGCAAAATCCCAAAAAGGGAAGGCATCTCTGATCAGTATTAGCAAAAAACTACAGACACTCATAAAATCATCTAAGACCAGCTTCGAGTGAAAAATTGCACAGGACACTAAGGATAATCACAAGGCTTTCTTTAGTTATGTTAGGAACCTGGGTGGGAATTCCCAGATATGCTCAGAATTAGTCCAAAATGACAAAAAATACACCGAACCCACAGACATTGCCAACATCCTAGCTGACAGGTTCAGTGCAAACTTCTCCCCCCCTCCCCACCAAAAGGGCAAATATCTATCCCAGCAGAGTGCTGCCCCCCTGACATCTCAGATGCTCAGGTAAGAGCTGCCCTCTCCAAAGCAAAAAACACAGCATCAATGGGACCAGCCAGTGTCCCGAGCTGCATCCTACATGAACTCCAAGAAGAGCTAAACCCAAACATAAAACTACTGTTCTATCTCAGCCTTACTACAGGATATGTACCCAAAGAGTGGTGTACAGCAACAGTGGTCCCTCTCCACAAAGGTGGTGCCTCAACGGATCCTGGAAACTATCGCTCCATAAGCCTGACTAGATCGGTCTGCAAAAGAAAGGATCATCATGGACGTCATAAATGAAGATATTGGGGACCTACAGACACTGGATCCTACCCAGTTCGGCTTTGTTAAGGGCAGATCCTGCTTCTTAAACCTGGTCAATTTCTTTGAAACAGTCACCAAGGCCATTGACGAGGGGAACGTGGTCCACACAGCCTACCTGGACCTCGCAAAAGCCTTCGATACAATACCCCACTTGGGCATTATAGATAAGCTCACCAGCTTAAATATAAACCCCTATGTCACTAGATGGGTTGCAAACTGGCTCAAGGACAGAACCCACATTGTTAGAATTGCTGGAGCCATGTCAAACTCCAAACCAGTTACAAGTGGCATCTCACAAGGCTCAGTCCTGGAACCTCTCTTGTTCGGTATATATTTCTCGGAGGTACAGGC
>NC_056735.1:1597387297-1597484797 GCF_019279795.1 Protopterus annectens | reverse complement strand
TCTAGGGTGGTCAAGCAAGATGATGTGCTAGAGTTCATCCACATGCAGATCGTTATAAACACAATTCTGTACCATATCCTAGCCAGTTACCCTTCACCCTCCATGTCCCAAGTAGCTCAGAATGCATATTTGTACCTACTGAAGACACTTACTATCTAACTAAACACCCTTCTCATGGGAGACTGTAAATACCCAACTATAGACTAGGAATCCTACACAGCAGAGAGAGTCCAGGATGTCGAAAATGCAAACACCCTTGAGCAAATAATGAATACTCCCTCTACACCCTCCAATATATTGGATCTCATGCTTACAAATATGAGAGAATGCTGCACCTCCCAACCACCCCCACCCCCAGTGTCTCATCCTCCCTAGTAAGGTCTGACCATAAATATGTCTCCTTTGAGATCAAAGTCAGTTCCAGAATCCTATTAAAATCAGTAACAGTTAGGAAGTAATCCAAGGCAAATTAACTTTTATTAATCGATGGACTGTCAACATTTAATGTTCTTCCAAACCTAGAGAACACAGCAGCCTATGCTAAATTGCTCCTCAGAAAATCCATACTACCATGTCAGCAGCTGCATAGAGACTGTTGTTACCTACCAGAGGTAAGCCCAGGACTAATCCTGGAAACAAACTGCCATGGTTGCATCCAAAATTAAAAAAGATATACAACGAAAGGGGAAAAAAATGACAAAAATCATGAATGGTAATTTCCATAAAGATAGAAGCTCTGTCATCAATGTAAATAGGCAACTAAGAAGGCTAATTAGGTCAAACAAAGACAACTTTGATGTTAAGATACCCTCCCAGGTGAAGATAGCCATAACACCTTCTACAGCTATGTCAGAAACATCAAGAGCAGCACACAGCAATGTCCTGAAATGGTGGTTAATGTTGCCACAGTCAGTTAGCCTGGCAATACAGTGAACTTGTTAGTGGACAAATTCAGTTCCAAGTTCACCCTCTTCTCACCCAAACCATCCTGCCAAACATTCTTTCAAACATAACCCCTCCAACTATAACTAGGGTTCATGTACTGGCTGCACCAGCTAAAGTCAAGAACAGGACCTCAATAAGCCACTATAACATTGCAGGATGCCTCCTGAATAGTATAAAATATGATTTATTGGGATTTCTGGAGTCATTACTTAACTACAGTCTTAAAACAGGCTTTTTGTCATATGAATGGAGGACTTCAAAAGTATGGGAGAACTTTCAACAGACCCTGGAAACTACAGATCCATTGGTCTGACTAGTCTTATTTGCAAAGCCATGGAAAGAATTATCATGGAAATTGTCAACAATGACATAGGAGATATCCAGGCACTGGATCTATCCCAGTTTGGCTTTGTCAAAGGAAGGTCATGCTTACTGAATCTGGTGGGCTTCATTGTAAATATCACTAAGGCAATGGGTGAGGGGAAAAATGGTGCATACTGCTTACCTAATGTATTTGATACAATACCCTTCTCAAGCATTGTCAAGAAATTTATGGAACTAGGTATAAACTAATTTATAACACACTGGATAGCTAGCTGGCTCACTGATAGGACTCAGGAGGTTAGAATCAGTGAGGCCACCTCCACAATGAAACCAGTCAGCAGTGAATTCCCCCTGAGTTCTGTGCTGGCCCACTCCTCTTTGGCATCTACTTCTTGAATGTCATTGTCAAAGGCCTTTGGCTTGCCAAGATTGCAGATGATTGCAAATTGGGAGAAGTCACTGACTCCCCCAAGATTAGAACACCCCTCATGAAGGTCTAATACAGACAATCTCTTGGTGCCAGAGTCTTGGCTTAAAACTCAGTGCCAGGAAATGTATTATAGTACCTTTTGGAGTTGCTTCTTCCCTCTATCCACACGGCTGATGAACTTGAATTCCAGGCAGCAAATAATTAGATCAATATTCCACTTGTTATGAAGTATTAGCTATAGTAATCATGCTGGCAAACTGCTTCAATAACTGGTACAGTTAGACTGATTTCTTATGCTATTACTTCCTGAATGTGCAATAGTCAGGAGTGAGTTATCACTCCATACATGTGCAATATGAACATCAGAATATATCATACTACAACTGATAAAGTGCAATATTCTAAGCAATCACAATGTGAAGTCATAGCCTTGCAATACCTACTAGTATAATATTGTCTAATATCTTCCTGTCCAATTGTAGTAATTTATTGTGTTGTTAATATTTTAATTATTACTGTATGTGCGTTAGTCTTGCAGTCATTCAAACTATGTGTTCATTATTATGTCTTGCATAGGGACCAAAGCAACTTAATTTTGTTCAGCTTGCACTGCTGTGTATATCTGATTGACAATAAAGTTTACTTTGACTTTGGGAACTCTACCATCCCAGGTAACTGCATCATCAATAAAACACCCTTAAAAGCTGATTCACTACTCAGGGATCTGGGAAGACAGGTAGATAGTAACCTAGCCTTCAACCAACATGTGTCCTCAGTAGTTAAGAAATTCCTTCTGTGCTACTCACCTTTCTAAGCAAGGGCATGGTATCTAGGTCCAAAGATGTTATCATACCACTGTACTCAGCACTCATCAGACCCATCATAGAGAATAAATGCCCCCTTTGGTATGTACCTGACCAGACACATGCAGCAACTGGAATGTCCACAGATGTTCTTTACAAAATGAATACAAGAAGTAAAGATAATGTCATATGCTAATCTCCTCAAAGCCTGTCTCTCAACTTGGTATCATACCGAATCCTGAGAGGTGATCTTTACCTGGCATACAGAGCATCCCTGTACCCTGTTTTAATTTACCTTTTGTACATCTGCAAAACAAGCAGCATTAGAACTACTAGACTAAAAGACCTAAATTTTGCTTGCCACATAAATAGTACATGTTGGAGAGATAGATATGTTTCTCAGAGAATTTCCATTCTCTGGAACAGGCTCTCTAACCATGTCAGGCAAAATTTCTCCCTGTCCCTATTTAAATGCAACTTGGACTAGCGAATGACTAATTGGAAATTCACCCCTGGTCTGGCTCTTATGTCTCTGATAGACAGAGACAGTCAGTAAATCACCATCTATATAAATCAAATTTGTCTGTCAGATTTGGGTTGCATGGCTATTCTTTTAAGGGTCCTAGTGGTCATTAGCCTTGTATGTACCTTTGCACCTATGAAACAAGACAGTTCACATAACTAAAATTGAGTGAAGCAATGAACAGTGTAATCAGAGCTTGAGGTCTGGATGAGTTAAACCTAGGACATTTTGTCTATGTTTGCTCTGACAGCTATGATTTAGAAGGCCTGGTCACTCTCTGTAAGCTGGGTTATACTGTCTACTGTTCTAGTACACTGATAAATCTCTAATAAAAATGGTTCAATGACAACATAATTAACACACAATACACAATTCTGCAATATTTCCCATGCTGTGAACCAAGCATGTAAGAAAAACATCTTACTCACAATACACAATGTTTGTCCCTTCTCTTATATACTCAGAGAAGTATCCCAGTTAAGTAAGTTGCAAAAGTTAACATCACATTTATTAAGGAAATCTAATAAATAACAATGTCCATGTTTATAATATTTTCATCAAGTAAGGTCCAATAGGTATTTTTGTTAATTTCAAGTAACAGCTTTATTTGTATACATCCAATAATTAAAGAACAGTAATTATAAAATTCACAACTCCAAATACGTTTTTTGACCCAAAGAGATGGGCTTTCTCGGGTCTATCATGTCAAGGAGACTAACTACTTTATTTAAACTCTTAGCAATGTGGATATATTACTTGGCAAATGTACTTTAGTTGACTGGTGACAATGCAGGTGTTTGTTTAGTTTGTAATCAAATAACTCATTGTGATTGGAGTTAAGGATAGCTGTTTGTGGAAATTAGAGACCAATAAATGATTAAATAATTTTTAGCAGTTAATTAGTACTGGAGTTACATTTGAATTTGAATAACTAAACGGGTGGTTATGGTTCCATGCAGTCAAGAAAATGGAGGTGCTTGTGGAATTAAGCTGCCTAGTACCTTTGTCATGTGTTATTTAACTGTTCGTGAAGATTTAGGCCCCTATTTCTAATACAGGTAGAGATACCAGACTTTCAGAGAAGACAAAAGGTCTAGAATAATCAGTTATTTAATGCCATGCTTAGAGAGACAGAAATATTACTTCAGTTGTCTGTAAGACTTTAAATATAAAGACAGAGCTTCCATTCTCACTTTGTAGCTCAGGGAATTTAGGCCTGTATTTTTAGTTAAGAACATCTGATAGTTTTCTAATTATTTCATATGTTTAGTGAGATACATTCTATATGAGACATTGATCTCAATAATAAAAGCTTATTATAAGTGATTGATTATCTCTTTAAAATTTGATGATTTTCTTTGGTAGTTAGCCAGCAAATTACAAGTTTTTCAAGACAACTGTAAATACATGATGGTCAAAAGTGAGGGAGTAAGCAACTCACGTACAAAGGTCCCAGATTACATTTGCATTTTGTAGTGCTGTCTTCTTTATAAAGTATGATGGGTGGAGGGGTTGTCTACCAAAAGTTTTGATACTACACTTTTTTCTTGCAAGTTAACAGCAATGCCAAGTTTGTAGCCATGTTCAAAATTCTTAGCCAGAGGACTTGACTTTCTGCTTGGGAGATCTGAGTAGAAAATACCAAAAGAAAGGAGCGGTCCCAGAAATCAGTCCTGAGGTACATTTCCAGTCACATTCATGCTTTCTGTTGAGGCACCTGTAACTTGCAAGTTGTGACTTCTGTCTTTCAGAGAGTTTGCTATTCATTTGCTATCCATTTTACATTTTTAAATAATTGAACTTTTGCATGATGCTAAAATGGAGAATGTTCTCCCTGAAAAGGTAAAAAATTACCATATTCACTCATACATTTTTTTTTTCCATTAAAACAATTTTTAATGCATATATCAAGTTCAGATGTAGTAAGAGAAAGGAGGAGGATGAATTCAAAAAATACTTATTAAAATACTGGTTTGGCTTTCACGATGACAGAAGACTAAAGTATCATGCCACATTAAGCCTACCTATGCCCTGAATATATGGCTCTGATAGTGCCTGTTCAACATAAGCTTATGGTGACTAGCTGAGTCCTATACCTGATTCCAAAATGAAAAACACACCTGGTACATCTAGCCAGGTCAGCATTGTACACTGGCAAGGTTCACTACGTTTGACTGCTTTGAAAAATCTCATTCAAGTGAATGGGATGTGCTGGTGAAGCAGCAGCCCCACTTACATTTAAGAGTAGGGACTGTCAGAGTGCATGCATGGTTGTGTTTACTGACAACCATCCTCTAAGCTCCTTTGGGGAAGCTCTAATTGCTTTAAAGTTTATAATATATTGACTTCCCTGGTATACTAGTGGCCTACAATGCCTGACCCTCTTTTTGGATAGTGTGAAAATAAAGACTTGCTAATGAGAGCTAAGAGTTAACTGTTCTTTGATCTGTTCTTTCAATTTTCATTAAGCAATAAAATGATACTGTAATATTTTGGTGTTAATGCTTTTGTAAATTTCACAACCTTATAGTGGAAACTGGGGAGCAATTAAGAGTTGTAATAAGGTATGCAAGTTTTACAATATAAGAGCTTATAGATTTTGAAATTATTTGTAGAATTCAGTGGGAATTTTATCAGGTCTTGAAGCATTATTACTTTTCATTCTGTAAATAAATCTTCTCAGAGCAGAAGGCAGGGAAGCCATTACTTTAACATATTCCTATCAATGTTATAGTACAGCTACTTTCTAATCAAATCACAAACATTCTACAAAAGTTGAAAACCACATACAAGACTTACTAAAATATGCTTTAATAGTCAACATCACAGTTTAACATTGACATAGAAAGCTTCATTATTAATTCATTCACTTTTAAACTGCAACATCAACGGTATAGTTCACAACTAATTAACAAATTCTTCACAAAAACAAACTGTTAAGAACTTAGAAATGTCAGGATTATCCATTCATAAAGTCACTCATTTACCAAGACTATAAAAGTGAAATAATTTCTAAAATAACCTCTTCCTCTTGTAGCAACCTGACATAGAAATTAAGAATACTTCTAATGTCTAATTATTAATTTTTTCATTTTAATTCATTAGAACATTTAAGGGCAGTACACTGTGTTTGAAGTTGCAGACAATGGTAATCATTTTCCATTCATAACTGACAAATATGCATGGAACTTTTTGTATAGCTCTGGAGCTTTCATAACATTAAATTTTGATGAATGTATTGAAATTAGTTACTGGCTTAATTCAACAAAATAATATCAGCTCCACTAGAAAATAATCAAACCATATCCTTAAAAGTATATGGAATTCATATATATGCTCATCATCGTCTTTAGTATTCTTCAGTAACAATAATAGATCCAGTTCTTAAATCTCAATTGATGAAACAACCTACGGGTGGACAAAGATTTAACTCTCAAGCATCCTTTACCTAAAATTCAACTAGCATAGGATCAGAGTTTTTCCATTGTAAATCAATGTAGGCAAGTTTCACTGGCAATGATGCCCTTTTTGAGGAATGTAGTTGGTATATATCAGTTCAGGGGATGTAAGGGGGCATGTGTCCCTGCAAAACACACTTTAAAAAGTGTTTTTGTTGAACACGTTTTCAGGAAATGCAGTTTGGGAATTAAATTTCTTGGCAAGCTGCAGTTAAACCAATCAATGGGAAAGCAAACAGATGTACTTAAAAAATGTTATGTTCATTCTAAATCTGTAATTATTAAAGTAATACTCCAGTGGCTTGACTCCTCTTTGCTTCCTGTTGGAAATCCATATATGAAAATATACTAATAGATAATAACAAATGTAAAATAGAAACATATACAAATTTGGACATCAATACCTTTTTTTGGCATGTAAAAGACTATTTATGAAATGAAAAACACAAGTTTGCTCTCTACCCTTTCATAAATCAAGTTATATTACTATTCAATATATTTATGAATTTGAATTATGTAATCAAAGATCTACTGATATTATTTCCTGTAAGTACTACAAAATGGATGCTTAATATCCTTTAATACAAGGAAAATGTTGGACTTAAAAAATAGTAATTTAATTTATTGGCATCAATTTCTGAACAGGAATAAAACACACTCAGCTGATTATCTGATTGCTAGATACAGTCTTGAAAATAGTAGTTGGTTAGATATACAAACATGTAAGGAATATATTCAAGACAACATTAAAATATCATTAGACATACAAACTAAAACATAAAAATAATAATCCATTTAAAGGTAAGTCATACTTGTTAATCACATATAACATTATTAGAATTTAATTTGTTCCCCCTAAATTGTCATACTGAAATTACTCAACAAAAATAAATAAAGAAGAATTTTCTTAGAAATTAAGAAACTATCCTTAAAATCTACAAGAAAATCAATGTCCTCTCTATACTGGAAGATTTATGCATGGAAATTTTTACACAGAGTTGTTCTAACACCCCACAAAATTGCTGTATATATATATATATATATATATATATATATATATATATAGATATATATATGGTTCCCATTCAGAAGCCTGAAACATCATAAGCCTGAAAATCAAAATCCTGAAACCAAAAGCCTGAAAATTCAGAATCCTGAAAACTCAAAATCCTGAAAGCCCAAAATCCTGAAAGACCAAAATCCTGAAACTCAATATCCTGAAAACACAAAATAGACATACTGATGTCATTGTGGCTTTGCTATTGTTAGCCCTGTGGTGTTAGGTCATGCGTTGGGGTCAGGTAAGTGTGCGGTTGGTTTTATTTTAGGGTTAGGGGCGGTTTAAGTGAGTTAGGGTTAGACTTGAGTTAGGCATGTATGCAATAGTGACAAATATTGGGGTTAGGCGGTTTAAGTGAGTTAGGGTTATGGCTGGTCAGGTGAGTGTGCGATAGTGACGGACCTTAGGGTTAGGGTCAGGGTCAGTTGGTAGATATTAGTGTCTTTATAGTGACATATTAGCATTATTTGTGTTTTCAGGATTTTGAGTTTCAGGATTTTGGTCTTTCAGGATTTTGGGCTTTCAGGATTTTGAGTTTTCAGGATTCTGAATTTTCAGGCTTTTGGTTTCAGGATTTTGATTTTCAGGCTTATGATGTTTCAGGCTTCTGAATGGGAACCATATATATATATATATATATATATATATATATATATATATATATATGAATCAGAAAAAATAAAATGCTGGAAATATAATGAAGCCATTGTTACAGATTGGGATCATATCATCATAGAATGCAATATAGTGTCACCTTTCTGGACTGATTTTAGAAGCTTCTGCTATGCACTGTGCTCAGATAATTACACTACTATACATACATTCCTTGATTTTGTTCAATGCTCCAATCCCAGATGTTATTCCAGTATCGCAAACACCTAGCAGCTGCTAGGAAAGTTATAAATAAAAACTGTAAATGCAAAACTATTTACTCTTTTACTACTGAATTTATCTGTCTAGACAAATCTGTTTGTAAAAATTAATTATCAACAATAAAAATGAGAACTAGAAATGTAACTCATCAATACATAGCCTGGCAGAAATTTAATGATCTACTAGAAAAGTACTAATGGTTTTGTGTATATACTTCTTGTTATGGACTTTTAAATTGTTGAATTATTGTTGGAATATGTAAAATCAAACAAAAACTTTAAAAAAAGTTATGCTCAAGCTGCCTGCAAACAACAATTAAACTGCTTGTTTTCATTCAAAGATAGAAAAAGGAATACGACAGCTATACAAGAGTGACACTTCAGACCCAGATTTATATATTTTTCTATCAATTATTGCATTGAAACACTTATTAATAGGTTATATTCTGAAGGCAAATTGTTAGTTCCCACCTGTGATACTCACGTAAATGCTTTATAACAGGAAAAAAAAGCTTATACTGATCTTTATCTATCTATCTATCTATCTATCTATCTATCTATCTATCTATCTGTCTGTCTGTCTATCTATCTATCTATCTATCTATCTACTATCTATCTATCTATCTATCTATCTATCTATCTATCTATCTATCTGTTTATTTATTTTATTTTATTTTATTTGACATTTGTTTACCGGGATAGTCCAACTGGGTTATATAACCCATTTTCAGTGGAGGCCCAGGGAGAAAAGCTCCACATTTAAAACTTTGTTACACATATAATACACTGCTCCACATTTTCAACTTTGTTATACATCTTGTCCAATAGATTACATATGTAGGAATACAGAAATGTATGCATTATAAGCAGTCACTTAGGGTTGCTTTTGTAGTAATAGCAGAATATTATAACTAGTTTCTTATTATTTAGGGGGTCCACAATGAAATCTGAACAAATACAGTTCTTGTGAAACTTTTCTTTACAGTATAAGTGGTCTTAATCTTAATTCGTAAGAAAAAGAATAAAACTCACTTTTTTAAGTGAAAGGTTTTACAAAATTATTTATAGTCATCTGCATTTTTCTCACTTATTTCATGCATTTAAGACTACATATTTAAACCACTAATTGTTTCAAATTATAGTAAAAAAGGTAGCACTTAGGACGACAATTACTAGTTTTATATATGTCCAGGTTTTCTGAAATAGTCATCGAGGAAATATAAAAAATATATAATATGTAACGTACTCCCCATATGAAGCTAATTCTAAATAAGTAAATAAATAATGAAGATAAATAAGTAAAAGTGATCCTAACTAAATAACGGAAGAAAAAAATATGATATAGGTATATCTAGTTTGAAGCAAAATGTAATATGTCACACATAACATTTTTTTTTTCAGATCAGGCTTAAGACAAGACAACAACAATTCCATCAAAGATTAAGTTTGATTTATAACTGAACTATTAAAAATGTCTTTCTTTAAGTGTATAAAAGTTTGAAATAAGTTCTATGTGTAAATAATAATAAAACATATGGTATATACAGACAGTTAGATATTTGCATGGATGGTAACATAAAGGTATTAGTCCCAGTTCTAAATTTCTGTAGATTCTGAAAAAAAAAAAACAACATAGGAAGACAGTGTAACTACATATCTTCATCCTTTGCAATCCTAAAATATTGACTAATAAGAAATTAAAGTAATTTATTCTTAAATATTGAATAAGCTTTAAAATAAACAAGCCGTAATTTATTTTTATGAATGCAAGTTGTATAATCTTCTGATTATGAAGAATTCATTACTATCAAAAAATATCTGAACAATTTTTTTGTATTTTTTAGTCAAAATCTTCAATATCTTCTTTGCTTTTTGAAGTAAGTGATAGTGTTAGGACCTTATGCACTTCAGAAAGGGTGGTTGGAAAAGTACATGATGACTCAATGTGCTTAAGCCACACCAAATGTTTACAGTCACTAAACTGCTTCTGAGCCTGCATGATATATGTTAGGAAATCACAATGAATTCATATCTTCTGTTAGTATAAAATACATTTTAGATTCTTCAACTATAGCTTCACATGACTTTCTTATTTCTGAAATCCAAAGGAAAAATGTAGTGTTGATTGTTCAACAACATTCACTGATATACGTCCTGCCATCTGTATAGTCAGCATTGATGAATACTAAGGAATGCCACTCCAATGAATCTGAATACACATGAGAAGCTATAAATTCTGACTGCAGAAATCAAAGATCAGTTTTAGTCTCACAGTTCAGCGATGCAGTCAGGTATACACTAAAATTACCAGATCTGAGATTAAGGTTATGTGAGTTTTTTGAAGGATGGGTTTTCTTCCTCTAAAGTCCTTAATCTGAAGTCTGACTTCAGAAATGTTAATTACTTTCAATTCAGTGATGTATGCTATAATTAATGTAAGAATTATTTTTTAATTAGTTTTAAGTCCAGACATAGTTGTCTGCTATTTGGGAAATTTCACTTTTTTGGTGTTTTTTTTATTGATAAGCAATAAAGTTTTGGCCCAGGAAGAATATTTTGTGAAAAATATATTCTGTTTGTATATTCGTAAAATGGAATCACTTTTCCTGAAGTATACAGTTCTGTTTTTAGAACCCTAATTATCTTGACTTGTTTAAGAATGATCTGTTTCTAGTCAGGCTGTAGTATCATTTATGGCAGATATATAGATTTCAAGAGTTTAATGCGAAGCTAGAGAAATCAGCCTGGACGCTCATCTGCTAGAACAGATTTAAAACCAGCAGATGACCTTGTGAGCTTTTTTTCTGGTAATGCTGACACTGTTAATTTGGAATGGACTACAGTTATATTAGTTATTTGTATAATTGTATTTTTATGACACTGAGGTGAGAAAAATTCATCGGGTCTATATTAAATAATCAAAATGTACTTACCTTGAACACCTATTCATCAACACAAAACCAGCAAAATTCACTTCTGTGAAAGAAAAATTTTTCCTAGGGTAAGGTAGTCATTGGTCAAGACCACACCTTTGACCTTTTCCCCACCATAGTGCAAACCTGGAGTTGGTATATATAGTTATGGGGGGCTGTGGGGGGTGTGTGTTGTGGTGTTTTGGTGGACATGTGATTACTTATCCTTGTAAAATTTTTGATGTTCACTGAAGTGTGTTTTGCTGTTCCTGTGTCAATGAATAGGTGTTTGAGGCAAGTACATTTTGATTATTTAATACAGACCCAATACATCAATATCACTTCTTTTCACAGAACAAAGACTTTTGGGAGATGGCATGATATAACTGAAATAAATATTTGTTCAAGAGGCATTACTGAAAAGAATAGAAAAGACTGTATAAATAAATAAATACATAAATAAATAAATAAATATACAGCCAGTCAGCTGCTATGAGAGAGTGGGCAGAAATACTGAATAATTACAACACCAAACAACACCAAGCACCAAACAATTCTACATTTTTAATACTTAGCTTATTATCAAGTCTCATAGAAAAATAAGAGAATAATGAGGTGTTTGAAGCAGCCTGCAAAAAAATTAAAAATCCCTAACCAGATTCCTTCATGGAGACCTGTTATGTTGAAGGCTATCTAAAGATACCACTGCTGCTTATTTGTACTTGAATAAGTTTTATACCATAAAAATCTAAGAATGCTGCTTCAAACAGTCAGTCCGGAGGACTAAACTGAAATAAAAACAGGTTAAGAAATAATGGAGGCTATATTAGATGACAAAGAAAATCATTGTTTAAATATGCTAAAGTGCTCACATACATACATACATACATGCATGAATAAATAAAGAAACAAACTGTCTGTGGTTACCTTCATATTTTTCTTCATCACTTCATTGGAGCTGACATTAGCTCAAATAAAGCTCCTTCCCTAGCTTCCTTAATTGTTTTTTTTTTTTCAAATCATAACAGCCCAGCATGGATTGAGATGCCCCCTTGTAAAGTTGCCTTAGTACTCAAACTCCTGGAAGTTATAAAATAACTAAAGCTAATCAGTCAAACATGCATAAATAGAAGGCATTAAGTTTCAAAGTACAGACATATTATCTTTTGTATCTATTGCAACATATGAGCTTAAAACAGAAGTCAAACATGAAAGCTTCACTAAAAGGAGACAGGTTCATGTTTGGTAAGAGGTGAAGAAATCACACCACAATACCTTTAAATCTCCACTGCATTAATCAGTTGCTTTAAGTACTTACAGAATCCTGGTGTATAGACTGAATAGAATGTGTTTAAATATTGCCATGCATAGTTCCCTTCATCAGAAAGAACATGTTTATGTTGTACAGTTCACATTTAATTTCTAATTGAAGCAGTTCATTCAAGAGCATAGAGGTATGGGACACACACAAACACTGCATACACATGCACTCATACACGCACACACACACACACACACACACACACACACACACACACACACACACACACACACACACACACAGAGATCACACACACGCACACACACACACACACACACACACACACACACACACACACACACACACACACACAGATACAGAGAGAGAGAGATCAGAAACAAGCCAATTTTCCTATCTTTTTACTGCTGCAATTGAATTTATAACAAAGATCTTACATAGGAACCCCAGCAAGCTCCATTATTGCTACATTCCATGCAGATTATTACATGTAGGGTTTCTTAGCATCTTTCAGATTTAATCAGTTGTTTGTGTATGAGGAGCAGCATTGCTCACTGAATATGAAAGATAATAAGAAACCCTAAATGTTAGCCAGCACATGCTAATGGACAACACACAAGCTATTGGCATTTTAAGGTGCAGCTCAGCTTGAGCAGACAGTACAAGCACCAGATGGTAAATAAGTTTATCCGCAACAAGTGAGTAAGTTCAAACTACACAATACTAGCAAAGGCAACTTAGTATGCATAAATAAAAGGCAAAGGGAGCCAGATAAGATACTGGTTGTTATCTATAGATTTGTGCACAATCGCCTTATTATAATTAGGGAGCACTCCAGAATTAATCAGGGTTATTGAGAGATACATTTACATGCTAGTGAAACTGAAATGTCAGCAGAAAGAGATGTTTGAATTGATCACACATGTTTATGCATTAAAAGAAGGCTACAGCTGCAATTTTTTATGGGGGGAGGTCCAAAATGGTAATGAAAATGACAGGGGAGCCCTCTCCAGGTATAAATATTTCTCCTGAGTGGAAGTGCAGACATCAGATCTGTTGGGTAAGCTAGTCCTAACTAGCACTATAACCACACACACTCAAACTAGTCAGTCACTGCTCAATTTGACCACCTAACTATCTAAATTCAAAACTGAGATAACTGTGTCTTAGCACCTCAAGCCACCAAAGTATAACTATAAAGAAGTGATATAGCAGATTTAGAAGAATGACTTCTTCAGTGTGTTGCAAATTAGATGCTTAGGCTAAAAGGGACTGAAACTGATGGTGGAGCCCTCTCTGTGGTGTAAATATATACATTGAATCTTTGGGTGAAGCCAGCCTTATCTGGCTCTAGAGTCAGACACACACTGACACAAGTAAGTCATTGTTGAATTCAAACACCTGAATACCAAAACACACATTGCATCAGCCACCAGCACCAGAGTAGTCTGGTTACAAGTGAGGTAGGGTGCATTTGAATGGATGACCTCATCAGTGTGTTGTGGAGCAGATGTTTTGGGCTAAAAGTGAATGAAATTGATGGGGGAGCCAATTTTCAGAGAAATGCTTTTCCCAAGTCAACGTATACATATCAGATTGGTTAGTGAAGCAAATGCAACTTAGTGCTAGTCACATGCATGCACTCATAAACGAGAGTCACTGCTGTTGTAGAACAGCTAACTGTTTAAATATACAAGCTGCAGTACATTGTATCATCCGCCATCATCACATCTGAGGACGTACTACATGTGCCAGACAGCACATGCATGTAGTGTACATCACATACATGGGTGAATAGGAATAAGTCTTGACAGGCAGATAAATCCACAACATGTTGATCATGCTTCTTTAAATAATACAGAGATAACTAATACATCACATCCTTCATGGACATTTGGGTGCTATGAATGATATCTAGGTGTTTCATAGTATAGTTTATTGACCATATACATGATGAACATTAATCATACTTGTGGAGTGCCACCCAACCATTCTTGACTGTTCATCTCAAGATCATTGCATGAAAATCCTCATTAGTTGGTCTGTCATTGTCAATATTTCCTAATGTTTTTATAATGTACAATGTAAATACAACACATACATGTCAAACATAAGAAAATAAACTACTTAATACTAATCAATAAGTATGCATCCAAAGGTCTGACACCATTGAGAATCATTTGTAAGTCTAACGTGTTAGAGGGCAAAACGTAATTTATAGTATGTAGTGGTTAGACACATTGCAGGTAACTGATTATATCTTTACTACAAGATAATAATAAAAGACATTTTTTGTCAGAAGGACTTACTTTACTGAAGTGCAACACTGACAAGTTAATTTGCACAAATGATGGCAAAGTATTAGTAAATGTATGATTATTTTGTGAATTTTTTAACATACAAATGGACTTAGCAGTGGCCTATAGTGCTCCATGGCTAGCTTTGCACAAGGTGTGTAGACGGTACTGTTTCTGAGACATTTCAGAACAGGTGTGTGTCCATTTTCTGTGCCATCATTTGCACACGCGTCATGATCATTGCAGTAAAATATTAATTACATGGATAGTACAAGAGCATACTTACACTGTCCTCTTATTTGCTGATTGTCTACATATTAAAGGCATGTTGTTGTGTTCCTTATGCATTTTTCCATCATATCATTGAGTACCAATGTCATTACACAATCTACATGTCAGATTTCATATCCTTCAGGAAATGCACATTTATGCTAAATAATTTATTCTAGCACCTTCTAAGTGTACAGGAAGAATTATTTTTAAGCTGTGCCTAGTGTTTTAGAATTTGTCCCCCATTAATTCCTGCTTTGGCTAGATGCCTGGCACTTAGAGCTTAAAATGTATGAGCACAGTTGTAGTAATTGCAGACTACATAATGGAAAAAGTAGGATACTGCTAGTGGAAAAAGGGTCTATATTATAACAGCAAATGCTTAAAATAGCGAACGCTGTATAATCGACCCAAAAAAAATGAAAACATTAAATTCAGAACAAACAGAACAACAAAAATCCAAACACAAAATAAAGTGGGGGGGGTTCACAACCCACACCCCCAATGTAGGAGGATGTGCCCCCACAACCCCCCTACTTAAATGCACTAACTCGGAGATCACACTACAGTGGAGGAAATGGCAAAGTCTCTAAAATGGTCCAGTGTTTTTTTTTTTCCATGGGAAAAAAATCACTGTTCCGTGTCTTCAGGATTTTGCCATTTTGACATTTAGCTGTCGTTTAAACAACATTCACTATATTAAGCATTCACTTACTTAATAGGGAACCATGGAATAACATATGCATCCATTATTTCACAAGGCAAAATATTAGGAGAAATGAAAATGTTCATAAAGTTAATGCTAATGTTGGATTTGAATACCTGCTAATATGTATCAACATGAACATTAGCTAATCATACCATAATGAATGTAAAATATCAGGCATTAAAACACACACATTTAATGAGACAATGAAAATAGCATGAAGTGTGAGTATGTGTGCAACAGACTTCATAACGGTGATGACAACTGAAACATAGCATATGGCATATATTTAACCTGACATCCTGTTCACCATATGATGATGGCTGTCTTCTCATAATACTACCAGTCTCTCTTTCTCTAGACCAGCAAGCATAAGCACACTAGTATGAGGGGTAGCATATAAATGTGACAGAAGGCAAAACCTCATCAGTTTTTGCCATAAAGAGTGAACTGTCATTTACCATAAGTTATTCTCAATTTTTTTTTTTCAAATACATTTGAATGAATTCCATAGTATTTATACATAACATCTTAAATAACTATGTACACTATTAACATTAACCTGACACTACAACAGATCTTAATGTATACAGTTCATTTATACGTATGTCCAATCCATTATCAGAGTGTCTGATCAATTACTGTATAGTGTCAATCAACGATAAGACTTTTCCCCAAGGGTTGTTGATAAATGGCATTGGATAAATTCTTAGTTCTTTAATTTTAATTCCCAATAATGCTGTGGTCTTCAGTAGGCTGTAGATGTCTTCCAAAGTTGGTATTTTGTTTGTATTCCATCTTCTTGTTATACACTTCCTTGAAATTGCAAGTTTAGTCCATACTAGATACATGTTTGGCCTATTCAAATGAGGACCTTCGTTCACATTTAATAATACAGGCACTTTAGTTGAATAAAATGATTCATTAAATAAAGCTTGTAGAAAGTTATTAATACAATTTCAAAATGGCTTAATTTTAACACAATCAAAGAAAATGTGGTTCCAATCTGCATTGTGTACTTGCTCACATCTCCAACATATTTCTTTTATATAAGAACTAATTTTATTGATTCTATCTGGGGTTAAGAATGCTCTGTGCAAGCATTTCCAATTAAAAACTTTCCAGTATTGTATAAATGATGTATATTTTATTGATAATATGATATCTGTTTAATATCTTCAGTTAACTGTATTGCGTGTCCATTTGTTATATATTTCCAATATGAGGTTGTGGGTGTGTTTTATAGCTTATCAATAGTTTGTAAAATTTTGAAATACTGTTTCCCATGTCAATGTCATTATATATGATTTCATATATGTATTTCGTAAATTTAGGTATTTCTTTAAATGAAGAATTCTTAATTATTCTACTTAAATCTTGCGAATATGACAGAATATTATGTAAAGTTAGCCAGTCCTGTTGTGGAATTTTGTATATTGTTTTTATTACTTGCATATATAAAACTTTTAGTTCTTTGATATATTGGAGCCAACAAACACATCCTTTCTGTTGCAAAGAATTAATAATTTCTGTATATATTTTATGTGGAAAGTTATTTGTGACTATAAATGGTGTTAAAAGATCAAACCAGATTTTTAAATCTATATTTGCATTAATAATTTTCCTAAATGAGTCAATGTAATAATTATGCACAACAAACTAGCCTCAGAAAGTATGACAAGGGCACAGCAACAAAACTGGTATCAAAGTCAAAAAGAGAACAGCCAGCCCAAAGTGGTGTATGAAAAAAAAATTTAATATGGCAACAAACAGACCGGTTTCGGCAAGAATTACATAGTCTTCCTCAGTGTAACAAAACTTCCACAAATAGCCATATTATAAATAAAGCAATTAATTGGCAACAGAACATGATTGGTTAGTCACAATTGCTCGTTAAGCCCAGGGGGGAATAGCCCACCCAGTTTAATAATCCATTTTCTTTCCTTCGAATTTAATATACTGTGCCAACCAACCTTATTCCCTTTCTTACCAATAATTACATCAATAATAGTGAATCTAAAATTAGCTGTAGGATGGTTTAGAACATGTTTATAAAAGACACTACTTGCCTTTTTATTTTTAATATCACTAACATGTTCACTAATGCAGAATTCCACTGGTCTCGAGGTTTGTCCTACATAAAATGCAGAACATAGGCAGGTAGCCAAGTAAATCACCCATTCACTAGAACAATAAGCAAAAAATTTTATATCAAAAACCTTGCCCGTGTTTCTGCTGGTAAATTGCTTGGTCTTGTCCAGCTGGATACAGTGGGTACAATGCCCACATGGAAAACACCCAAAAAGATGATCCCCCATCAGTGTTGTTGAACACTGTAACTGGACATCCAAAAACCCAGTTTTGTAATGATTAAAAAAAGAACCCAGAGTTCTGCCTCTCCTATAACCAAACAGAAATCTCTCTGGTAACATATTGGTAAGCCTGACATCCCTCATCAGGATGTTTAAATTTTGTTGAATCACTTGAAAAAAATTCTCTGTGTTGCGCTCATAGGAGGTAATAAATCTAATATGTGAATCCTGAGAGGATGCCCTATCCTTATATCTCATAAGATCCTGAATGTCTAATGATGACACCTCACTACAGGTCATGGTGATCGTGCCAGACCTGTACCCCCATGTCCTAAATCTACCCAGCAGGTCCCTTCTTTGATGTTCATAATTGTTGGAATTAGAGCAAACACTCTTAATTCTCATGAATTGGGACTTGGGTATGTTGCGTATGATATGGGGAGGATGATGACTAGAAGCATGCAACTAGGCTTTGTATTCCGGAAATTTCCAGTACACCTGTGTATCTAATGTATGATCAGAATTCCTACTGATCAAAACATCCAACAAGGAATCTGATTCAGATCAAAGTTACAAGTGAAATGAATACCCCATTTCTTGTCATTGGTGTAATACACAAATTTATTTAAATAGGCAATATCCGCTTTCCATACTTACCAGCAGTCATCCAAATAATGATGCCAAATATCAGTTTAGGAGAAATACAGATTAGGAAGGGGATCATAAATCAATTGTTCCTCTATATATGTCATGAAAATATCAGCATATATAGGGGCAAATGATGCCTCCATAGCAGTACCCTGCATTTGCAAGAAACAACAATCCTGATACTAAAATACATTTTTGGTTAGTACATGTTCAGGTAGTCCCATGAGAAAAGTATTGAAACCTTGTGGGTAAAGTTCCGATACCATTAACCAATATTCCAGTGCTAACAAGCCTGCCCAGTCTGGTATGTTAGTATAAAGGGCAGAAACATCAAGAGTACATAGCAACCAACCTGGCTCGATTTGGGTGTGTTGCAAAATCTGAAGAAACTCTGTTGTATCTTGAATACGGGCCCTAACATACCTAGGTAATGGGCGAAGATATTGTGTCAGATAGACCAACAATGACTCAGTAAGGGAACCCCTACCCAAAACAATAAGCCTCCCGGGGGGTTCTGTAGTGATTTATGGACCTTGGGTAACATGCATAGGTATTAAGGTTTGGGATCACTCACTGTCAAATGTTTAGAAGTAGAGGTTGTAATAATCTCCTCCTCCATTGTCAAATTTAAAAAAACATCAGTCTGTTTTTTAAAACCCCCAGTGGGGTTCAAAGGCATAAGTATATAGTGCTGTTTGTTATTCAGTTGCCTCCTGGCTTCACTGTCATGTTTGACCCAGCCCATAACCACCACAGCACCCCATTTGTCAGCCAGTATAATAACCTGATTTTTATTAGACTTAAGTTGTGTTAGGGCCTCTTGTTGTATCTTAGAAAGATTATGTGATTTAACAACCATATCAGAATAGTGGAGGTGTAGATCTTTGAGAACTCTATGCAGAAAAAGATGAACAGTAGGATTCATTGGAGGCATGAAGCTGGACCTATGGAAAAGAAATGAATGATTAGCAAGCTCCTGATTGTATTGATCAAAATACAATTTCAAATTCAAAGTTCGACAAAAGGAATACACATCATCAGCAAAAACATCCTCAGGGACAAAAAATGCAGGGATGAAATTTAATCCTTTATTCAATACGTCTACTTCAGTTGTAGTTAAAACATGAGAAGAAATATTAAGAACATTGTTGAACTCCGTTACTTGGTCATGATTTGTAACAATGTCGTCACATTGGATATTCTTGTGGTGTTTCCACCATGCCCTGTTTATCCTGGCCCTAAAGGGGTATCAGAGTTGCTACGTTTGGGTGTAGGAGATGTTAGAACTAGTGGTGTTTCAGTATTTGTCATGGAGGATGAATCATCACCCGAAGTGCCACCTAAAGATGACACATTTTTCTTTAAAATCGACCTTGCCCATTTTCTCTTGTTGGGTTTAGACCCAGTACTAGCAAATTTAACATTTTAATAGGGTCCAAATGGTCTCCACTATCGTAATTAGCTTGGTCTCTGTTAAACTTGTTTATTTTCCTGTCCCTAAGTTGTCCCTCCAAAGTCAATAGTTCCTGACTAAGCTGTTGCAAGCAGGTTTGATAACAGGCCTGCCCCTCAAATGATTTGGTATCCTCATGCAATTTGGAAACCTCAATCAAATTTGAGTCAATACATCTATTGTAATAGGCCGCTAAGGCCTCCACAAACCCCATAGATGCTTGCCGTTGCACAGCTGACCATTGTTGATCCAATTCCTGGTCCATGTCAGACACTAGGGGTTGTTTACAGACCCAAAGTTCTCTTAGACATATGTTACTAGCCATGTAAGCTTTAAACAAATGAAGATGCCCACCACACATTAGTGCGCATGGTTGTCATACTTTTAGACAATTTGGCAAAAACATCATAACAAGAAGGTGTTAATTTAGTCCTGTCAAAGGGATGCCCAGAGACCTTTGTCCCTAAGCAAAAGATGCCAATGTCATCCCGATCAGATGAGAAACCTTTAAGAAGTTGACCCAAATCCATGTCCATCCAAAGTTATAAAGGACTATAACCAATAAAACCCAATTAGAGCAATACTGTTCCGGGAATGACTAAGCTGACAACAAGTGTGTAATGAATAAACCAATAAGCACATAAAAATCAATAATAAATCATAAATAAAAAATGTGTTAAACAGATTCCACCCACACCCAAGGAACACAATATTTGTCCTAAAGGAAAAAGCAATAAAAGAAGATATCCAATCCGATATCAAATAATATAAGACACTGACCTGAGGAACAATAATAGCCCCTACTCTTATTTAACATAAGCTCCAGGCCGTAAATTCAAGCCAAATGAAATGGTGCTACGTGCCTCCAGAAGAGACCTTGATCCATGAAATGGACTTCAAAAGGGAGAACAATAATAGCCACCAACAAAACGATTAAGTTAAACAGCTGCCAATGTTGAGTAGTGCTTCGTACCTCGGACCCACTAATCCAAAATTCAACAACAATAGTTGCCCAGAAATCAAAAGGCCACAGTGAATCTCCTGGAAATTCACCTCAATCAAAAATAATTAGTGTTTGACCATAAATGTGTCCAGGTGATTAGGTAAAGAAACCTGTGTAACACGGGTAGTAAAAATTGTTAATGGTTGCTGTCATAGGGAGACCCAGAGACCAATACCTCAAAAAAATAAAAAACTGCTTGATAATCAATAAACATATGTGGATATTAAAAAAGGAGGATGAAAAGTTACCAGTACACCTGAATATGTACAGGTCAACCTGCATATCTACAGATTTGATAATAGGTGAAGCCAAAAAACCTTTAGTAATATAACCCAATCTAAACAGCCAAAGGACAATTCTATTTAAATATGACCATAGCAGACATGCCTAGTATCAGGATCCAAATATATCATACCCTTAGTGTAATAATCGGAAAGCAAAATCAAGCAAGCCCAAACCTGTAGGTACACCAATGGGCCCAATGACATAAAATAGAAATTGCTATTGGACAAACCAAAGAAAAATTAATGAAAACTATACCCTTAGTACGATACCTGATGATTGAAGGGGGGGGCACAACCCAAAAATGTCAAAAACACTGCCCAAAAGGACAAGGAATTAGCTGAACCAATAATAAAATAAAGCTGATATCATAAGATAACAGTCTAGGTGCTTGGCAACATATACACAGATAAGGAATCCCAACATAAATCCACAATACTGGCACAAAAAGACAAAGAGACCAGAATATCAAATATTATGTTGTTAAATAGTCAGCCCTTTAGACCGGATCGATCACCAGGCTAAACAAAGTCATGAAAGAGTCATAAAAAATATGTAAAGTCACCCAGCTCTGTTGAGAAAATGGCATCCCAACAAAAGACGACCTCCTGCAGAAAAAAATGCAATATCTGTTCCGTTCAATAGTTCTACTCAAACAAATCCCAGTCTGAACGACAGAGCAAAAAACAAGCCCAATCAAACCCAAAGGGAATGAATACCTCCACAGCTGGCGAGAAAATGTGACTGCAGTTGACAGCAAGTTCAAAAATGGTCAAACAAGGAACTACTGTTCATAAAAGGCAAACAAGTACTCCAAAATATTGCTGACAAATGTAATGATCTTGTCCCAAGCAATCAAGGCGTAATCCTCTTTGTAAAGCAGCCAAAAGCCCCAATACCAGTAAGATAGGCTAGGATTCACATGTGGAAAAATAATCCCATCCAAAGGGAAATCATGGTAACAACAAAACTACGAATGTGAGACCACCAAATCCAAACTCCAAAATATAATTCCGCTGACTGAATCACCCCCAGACCAATGAGACAGTTGAGACCCACTGTATAAGAATAATAATGAAAAATAGATAAGAAAAAGCCAATTAAGTTGTTCCAATAGGTTCAGAAACAGCACAAGTCATATAACATCTCCAACACCACGCGCCAACAGCCGAGAGAACAGATGCAATGTGCACAACAAACCAGCCTCTGCAAGTATGGCAAGGGCACGGCAACAAAATTGGTATCAAAGTCAAAAAGGGAACAGCCAGCCCAAAGTGTTGTATGAAAAACAATTTTAATATGGCAACAAACAGACTGGTTTTGACAAGAATTACATAGCCTTCTTCAGTGTAACAAAATATCCACAAATAGCCATATTATAAATAAAACAATCAATTGGCAACAGAACATTATTGGTTAGTCACAATTGCTCATTAAGCCCAGGGAGGGAATAACCCACCCAGTTTAATAATCCATTTTCTTTCCTTTGAATTTAATATACTGTGCCAACCAACCTTATTCCCTTTTTACCAATAATTAAATCAATAATAGTGAATCTAAAATCAGCTGTAGGATGGTTCAAAACATGTTTATACAAGGCACTACTTGCCTTTTTATTTTTAATATCACTAACGTTCACTAATGCAGAATTTCACTGGTCTCGAGGTTTGTCCTACATAAAATGCAGAACATGGGCAGGTAGCCAAGTAAATCACCCATTCACTAGAACAATTAGCAAAACATTTTATGTCAAAAACCTTGCCCATGTTTGTGCTGGTAAATTGCTTGGTCTTGTCCACCCGGATACAGTGGGTACAATGCCCACATGGAAAACACCCAAAAAGATGATCCCTCATCAGTGCTGTTGGACGCTGTAAGTGGGCATCCAAAAACCCAGTTTTGTAATGATTAAAAAAAGAACCCAGTGTTCTGCCTCTCCTATAACCAAACAGGCATTGTTCTGGTAACATATTGGCAAGCCTGATATCCCCCATCAGGATGTTCCAATTTTGTTGAATATCTTGCAAAAAATTCTGTGTGTTGTGTCCGTAGGTGGTAATAAATCTAATATGTGAATCCTGAGTGGGTGACCTATCCTTATATCTCATAAGAACCTGCCTAATAGGTTCATAGGTTGGTACTAGGCTATCAGCCCTAGGGCCTATACAAGCCTAGCCATAACAATTCCCTGGCTATTTCTTCCCACACTATTTACTTCCCTGGACCCTTGTCTAGCAGGGCAACTGATGTGATTCCTGGATTGAATTTCCTTTCTCCCATGCAATCATCAAGGTCCCTTTTAAAGAGGGCCAAAGAGGCACTCTGCTTGACATGTATGGGCAGACTATTCCAGAGTCTGGGCAGTCTCTGGGTCAGGAAACTATCCCTTTAGCATGTTTTGTTTAATGTGATGACAAGGTTTATAACCCTGGAGTGTGTGGCTCTGAGGGATTGGGATTTCTTTAAGTGTAGCATATCCAACAGCTCTGGGTTTGACATGGCCTTGTATGTTAAGTAGAGATCGCCTCTGAGTAGACGATATGCGACAGTGTATAGATGGAGTTTTTAAGGCAGTCAGCATAGGGCATCTGCTTTAGGCCTGTAATTCTTTTAGTGAGGTATTTCTGCAATTATGACACCTTCCTACAGGCCATAGTGATGGTGCCAGTCTTGTACCCCCATGCCCTACATCTACTCACCAGGACCCTCATTTGATGTTCATAATTGTGGGAATTAGAGCGAATGTGCTTAATTCTCATGAATTGGGACTTGGGTATGTTGCTTGCAACAGTTTAGTCACAAAATATTGACTTTGGAGGGTCAACTTAGGGACAGGAAAATACACACGTTTAACAGTGACCAAGCTGATTATGATAGGGGGAGACCATTTGGACCCCATAAAAGTGTTAAATTTGCTACTACTTGGTCTAAACCCAGCAAGAGGAAATGGCCAAGGTCGATTTTAAGAAAAATATGTCATCTTTTGGTGGCACTTCGGGGGATGATTCATCCTCCATGACAGATTCTGAAATACCACTAGTTCTAACATCTCCTACACCCAAATGTAGCAACTCTGATACCCCTTTAGGACCAGAAGACACAGGGCAGGGCATAAATACCACAAGAATATCTGATGTGGCGACATTGTTACAAATCATGAACAACAAGTAACTGAGTTCAACAATGTTCTTAATATTTTTTCTCATGTTTAAAACTACAACTGAAGTAGACTTATTGAATAAAGGATTAAATTCCGTGCCTGCATTTTTTTGTCCCTGAGGATGTTTTTGCTGATGATGTGTATTCCTTTTGTCGAACTTTGAATTTAAAATTGTATTTTGATCAATACAATCAGGAGCTTGCTAATCATTCATTTATTTTCCATAGGTCCAGCTTCATGCCTCCAATGAATCCTACTGTTCATCTTTTTCTTCATAGAGTTCTCAAAGATCTACACCTTCACTATTCTGATATGGTTGTTAAATCACATAATCTTTCTAAGATACAACAAGAGGCCCTAACACAACTTAAGTCTAATAAAAATTAGGTTATTATACCGGCTGACAAAGGAGGTGCTATGGTGGTTATGGACTGGGTCAAATATGACAGTGAAGCCAGGAGGCAACTTTATAACAAACAGCACTATATGCTTATACCTTTGGACCCCACTGGGGGTTTTAAAAAACAGATTCATGTTTTTTTTGAATTTGACAATGGAGGAAGGGATTATTACAACCTCTACTTCTAAGCATTTGACAGTGAATGATCCCAAACCTCAATACCTATACTTGTTACCCAAGGTCCATAAATCACTACAGAACCCCCCTGGGAGGCCTATTGTTTTGGGTAGGAGTTCCTTTACTGAGCCATTGTCAGTCTATCTGACACAATATCTTTGCCCATTACTTAGGTATGTTAGGGCTCGTATTCAGTATATGACAGAGATTCTTCAGATTTTGCAAGACACCCAAATCGAGCCAGGTCGGTTGCTATGTACTCCTGATGTTTCTGCCCTTCATACTAACATACCACACTGGGTAGGCTTTTTAGCACTGGAACATTGGTTAACAATATTGGAACTTTACCCACCAGGTTTCAATACTTTTCTCATGGGACTAACTGAACATGTACTAACTAAAATGTATTTTACTATTAACAGGATTGTTGTTTCTTGCAAATGAAGGGTACTGCTATAGGTGCATCATTTAGCTCTATATATGCCAATCTTTTCATGGCATATATAGAGGAATAATTGATTTATGATCCCCTTCATAATCTGTATTTGTCTGAAATTGATATTTGGCGTCATTATTTGGACGACTGCTGGTTTGTATGGAAAGCAGATGTTGCCTATTTAAATGAATTTTTGTATTACATCAATGGCAAGAAATGGGGTATTCATTTCATTTGTAACTTTGATCTGAATCAGATTACTTTTTTGTATGTTTTGATCAGTAGGAATTCTGATCATACATTAGATACACAGGTGTAGCAAAAATTTCCGGAATACAACGCCTTTTTGCATGCTTCTAGTCATCATCCTCCCCATATCATATGCAACATACCCAAGTCCCAATTCATGAGAATTAAGCACATTTGCTCTAATTCCAACAATTATGAACATCAAAAGAGGGACCTGGTGGGTAGATTTAGGGCACTGGGGGTACAAGTCTGGCACCATCACCATGACCTGTAGGGAGGTGTCATAATTAGACTGGCAGGGTCTTATGAGATATAAAGATAGAGCACCCTCTCAGGATTCACATATTAGATTTATTACCACCTACGGGCGGAACACACAGAATTTTTTGCAAGTGATTCAACAAAATTGGAACACCCTGATAGGGGATGACAGGCTTGCCAATATGTTACCAGAGAGATGCCCATTTGGTTATAGAAGACACAGAACACTGGGTTCTTTTTTTAATCATTACAAAACTGGGTTTTTGGATGTCCAGTTACAGCATCAAATAACACTCATGGGGGATCATCTTTTTGGGTGTTTTCCATGTGGGCATTGTTCCCTCTGTATCCGGGTGGACAAGACCAAGCAATTTAGCAGTAGAAACACGGGCAAGGTTTTTGATACAAAATTTTTGCTAATTGTTCTTGTGAATGGGTGATTTACTTGGCTACCTTCTCATGTTCTGCGTTTTATGTAGCACAAACCTTGAGACCAGTGGGATTCCGCATTAGTGAACATGTTAGTGATATTAAAAATAAAAAGTCAAGTAGTGCCTTGTATAAACATGTTCTGAACCATCCTACAGCTAATTTTAAATTCACTATTATTGATTTAATTATTGGTAAGAAAGGGAATACGGTTGGCTGGCACAGTATATTAAATTCAAAGGAAAAAAAATGGATTATTAAACTGGGTGGGTTATTCCCCCTGGACTTAATGAGCAATTGTGAGTAACCAATCATGTTCTGTTTCCAATTAATTGTTTTATTTATAATGTGGCTATTTGTGGAAGTTTTGTTACACTAAGGAAGGCTATGTAATTCTTGCTGAAACCGGTCTGTTTGTTGCCATATTAAAATTGTTTTTCATACACCACTTTGGGCTGGCTGTTCTCTTTTTGACTTCAATGTAATAATTAAGCATACTAGTTTTAGTGGCTTTAGTTATGTTATATTGCATATTAATACATACTATGTGCCATGGCAAATTGTTTTTATCTATTTGAATTTTTTTTGTAAATCAAATTCATTTATTGATATTACAGTTAGTAATTCTTTCCAATTTGCAGAGTAATTTGGACTTATCTAATCTGTGATTGTTTTAGATATTGATGCTTTTATATATGTTTCTATATCAGGAAAGTTTAATCGTCCCTGTGTCCATGGTCTGGTATGATGTATTAAAGGTATTCTGTTTCTTTTGGGAAACCATAAACATTTTATTAGGCATTTCCTTTCTGGTAACAGTTGTATTGTCAAGGATATATATAGGATCTTGAGCAGTAAAACCATTTTTATTAACTGTAGTCTATCTTCAAATGTTAATAGTATTTTGTTCAATTTTTCCACAGAGATTTTAATTGTATTGATAATATTATTGTAGTTTTTTTTAGACAAATTCATTATTATCCTTGCATAACTCAATTCCTAGATATTTTAATGTAGATTCTTGTTTCCCTATGATGTGATCCCCCTTAGTCCACAGTTGTTTTTTTATTTAAAAATTAAAATTTTGATTTATTGAAATGTACTCCTGACATCATGTGAAATTTGTCAATTAATATATCTAATTCTTCTAATGTCTCTTTTGTATTGGATAATGTTAGTAATATGTCATCAGCAAATAGCATTACTTTAGAATTGTATTGTTCATAACCATCTATTCCTTTGATTTTTATATTGTTACAAATTGAATCTGCCAATATTTCAATAGCCAGAGCAAATAGAATCTGTGACATAGGTCATCCTTGTTTAGTGCCTTTTCTTATATGTATAGATTCAGGGGTAAAAGGACCTAACTTGACATACGCTAAATTATTTGTATATATAGGGTCTATATCATATGTTTGAAGTTTTATAACTTTGAATGTTAAAATATCAAATTTAAATGTTCAAAGTTATAAAACTTTGAACATATGTATAAAAAAAAAACAAAAAAAATAACCCCAAAACTAATGGATGTAGGCAGGGGCAAACGCCCCCTGCACCCCATGTGGGGAGCTGCACCCCACACAACCCCGCTCTTTAAATATACCAACTCTGAGACCACACTATAGTCCAGTAAGGGAAATCTTCCCTTTACCACACTATAGTGCAGACTTGGAGTTGGTATATTTAAAGAGTGGGAGGGGTGCCCCCCTGCCTACACTACTCAGGTAAGTTCTGTTTGTTTTTTTTTTTTTTTTTACTATATGTTCGATGTTTAAAACTTCGAACATTTAAATTCGATTATTTAACGTTTATAATATAGGCCCGTATACATACACACACACACACACACACACACACACACACACATATATATATATATATATATATATATATATATATATATATATATATATATATATATATTCTTTAGGAGATGAACAAAGGATGCAGGAAATTCAAATAGCATTATAATTTTGAATAAATAGTCCCAATTTAGAGAATCAAAGGCTTTCTCTATATCTAAGTCAATTCTGAGTGTTTCTTTTTTTCTTTATTGACATACTCTATAAGAGAAACTATCCTTTTAATATTGGCATGTGTGTGTCTATGATATATAAATCCAGTTTGATCATTATTTATTGTTTTGGATAGTGGTATTTTCATTCTGTTAGATAATATTGTCATAAATATCTTATAGTCATTATTTAATAATGATATAGGTCTATATGAGGTACAGAGGTTTGGGGATTTGTTTTCCTTTAGGATTGGTGTGATTAAGGAATATCTCCAAGAAGGTGGTATTAAAGCTTGTGACTGAATTTCTAATAGAGTTTTGTGGAAGAAGGATAATATCTTTGAAGGAAAAAGTTTATATATTTCCATAATTATGCCATCTATACCTGAAGCTTTATTATTTTTACCATATTTTGTTGTATATGTAATTTCTTTGTAGGATATGGGTGCTTGCAGATCTACTTTTAATTTTTCTGGTATTTTTTTTTTATATTAGAACATTTTTCATCAAGATTTAATTCATCAATATGTATATTTGCTTTTTGCAAATGTTTCATATAGTGATTTTTATAGGCATCAAGAATGTCAACTATATCTGACAAATTTTCCCTTTCTTTTCATGGAAAATACTTTTAATGTTATTAGCCTTTGATTATATTTTGATTCTTGTGGGTAAATTATGTTGATATTTGGAGAAGTGGCCAAAGTAGTATTTTTTAGTTCTTTTAAGGCTAATCTAGTTTTATGTGTTATCATTTTGTTGTATTTATTGTTTAATACTTCTACTTTCTTTATCATCTCCAAATGATTTTGATTTTTTCAGCTTTTACTCACAAAAGTTTGGATTTTAGATTTAATAATTCAGAATCCCATTCTCTGATTTTTTTTTTAATATCAAGTTAGGGTTTTACCATATATGTAAGCTTTTAATGAGTCCTATATCATTATTTTGTCTCTGTGGTATAATTAATATATAAGAAGAACTGCAATTCAGATAATAACCAGGGTTTGAACTCTTTAATTTTAGTTATATATGCTGGAATTCTGGAGTTAACGATTAATGGTTTGTACCCATTTTGAAGTTTTAGTATCAATGAATTGTGGTCTGAAAAGGGGAAGGGAGTGATTGAAAAAATAGAGTTTAAGTCATGGGCAGCAAATATTTTATCTATTCTAGCTTGGGTACCAAATCTGTGATCTTCATGGAAAAACAACAAAGATTTATTTTCTTTAAATTTGAAAGTACCTACAAGATGAAATGATTCTACCCACTTGTTTAAAGCTTTGGATACAGCAGATGTATGCAACTATCCTTTATTTGTAGTTTCAGAAATATCAAATATACAGTTAAAATCTGCTCCTAATATTAAGTTGCCTTTATAATTACTGGAAATTAAATCCAAGTGTTTTTTAACAGTTCCTGTTCCAATGCCTAGGAACCAGTATAAACTGGCTAAGGTCCATATTCTGTTATTATATTTAACTATTACTAATGCCATAAAGCCTTCTTTATCTTCATACTTATAAATGATTTCTGGGTTAATCACATTGTTTTCCATAAAACTATTACCCCTTTTGTCTTTGTCTTATAAGTGGAGTGTTCCAATATCATATATTCCTTAGGATTCCATTTGTAAATGTCATTTGTTTTGAAATGAGTTTCTTGAAGGAAGACAGTTTGTGCTTTGTTAAATTTTAAATATTTCAATAGATTTGATCTCTTGCTAGGATTGTTTAAGCTATTGGTATTTAAAGATAATAAAGTTAAATCCATCTTAGGATTTTTAGACTATGTATTTTTTGTTTTATTGTGACTATTAAACATTTTCCTCTGATAACTATAAAGTATATGTTTGAGCTTTTAAAGGAAATTATCAGTTTTATACTTTGAGTGTTTACCAATAAAGTAATGTTTTGGTCAGGCATACTAAAAAAAGTTTTTGTGAAATAAATTTAAATTAATAAATGTTAACAAAACTAAGATCTGTACTAGCTATGTAATGAAAATCATTCCTAATCTGATGGATTAACCTAAATCCATCAGCTTATCACTCATATCTTGACAATCATGAACATCTGTGCTCCATAAATTGAATTATCATATGGAGAATATTTGTAATAGGAATAAGCAATATTTGTATTATTTTGAACAGAGTACTATTGTAGATTAGACAGAATTCTAATACAATATAAATGTCTACTTATTGTATAAGAAATTAATATTTACATAGTAAAGTAGTTTGTATCATATATAAAACCTCGGTAAAAGATTATAGCACACAGTTATTTAACATATTCACCCTTATTGATGAAGTCTTTCAAAACATATTACTTAATATAAATAGATGGTAATAATATTTATACATAATGTTTATAATACAATGTATTTTACTGGATATATCAGAAGTTATATGTCATTGTTTGCCAGCATTTAAGTAATCACTTTGTTTGTTGCTAACTTACTTAAAGCATCAGGTTTATTTTATGTGAACATTGATGAAAGTTAGTGCATTTTAATTATCAGTGCATCCCTCTTCTCCCCATTTCCTATACATAAGGATTTTCATATCTGTCATTTCTTATTATAAAATGAGTGAAGTTATAGGTTAAAAACAACAAATTCACTTATTGTGATTAATGATTACAAGTTCCCTTTCCATATTCATTAATTGCCATTTTATGGCATGTACTGAAAGTTTTTAGATTTAAATGGCAACATTCTATTTTTTTATAATCAGCAAAGGTTAAACTGAGTGATTATTGTCAATTTACTACTATTTGTTCAGAATATGATTGTTACATTATGTGACATTCCTAGTTCAAGCTTCTATTGTTTCCCTTGAACAACTTTGTCAGTTTGATGTCATGTATAAAACATTAGTTACTTTGGTAACAGCTTAAGTATTATGCATGGTCAAGATGGGTTACAAACCCACAATTAAAGTTAAAGCAATTATATGATTTGATATGCACATTTACTTATATGAGAAAATCATCATGCTTCCCCTTGATGTTCAATATAGTGTATGTCATTTATGACAAGTTAAAACAGTAGTGTTATTATACACAAGCCCATGTTATTGTCAATTTAATACTATTTGTTCAGAATATGAATGTTACATTCTTTGACATTTCAAGTTCAGGCTTCTACTGTTTCTCTTGAACAACTTTGTCAGTTTGATGTCATGTAAAAAGCATTAGTTACCTTGGTAACTGCTTAAGTATTATATGTGGTCAAGATGGGTTACAAAACCACAATTCAAGTTAAAGTAAGTATATGACTTGTTATGCACATTTACTTATACGAGAAAATCATCATGCTTCCCCTTGATGTTCAATATAGTGTATGTCATTTACGACAAGTTAAAACAGTAGTGTTATTATATACAAGCCCGTGTTATTAAATTTCTTAAATCCTGTCTTTAATATTAAAATTCAGCAGATTGCTTCATCTTATGTGATGATTATATATTTTATGTCTAGATTTACTAAAATCATACATTACATAACTAGTGTGTTTTTTTTTTTGGCTGTTGCTTAGTTATTTGAGAGACCAGAAGCTGGAATGTTTATTCTTATTATTAGCTCCTTCCAAGCATGCTTATATAATCCATAGACTTTATATTATGAGACCTTTCTAGTTTCTTATTTGTTCTAAGCATATTTCCATCCTTACATACACACATATCAGTATTTCAGGCATGGGCAGCAATACCCATCCAGTTTTGCCAGAATACCATTCACTAGTGCACGTGGTGTGTTTACAGGCTGTTCTTAAAATATCCAAACCAGTATTTTTCCTGTTCCATTTTACCAGCTTGTTCCATGCAGTGCCCACTCTGCCAATGAAGTACTCAACACACCTTCCATTCCTACAGATATTTCCATGAAGGAAATCTGATGACTCTTCCCAGGAACCTCAAACACCCCTAGAATCAGCTATCCCCATATTCCCAATGCATCCAAGAATGCTCACCTCCCAGACCACTGCAAAGGGTTCTCCACAAGACCAAGTGCTCTTAGTCTTTCACAATAACTCAGACATCCACTGTTATGTAAGTCCTTAATGTGTTTGGACCAAAATACATTTTAAATATAAAATTGTGCTTATTATTTATTTATTTTTGTATCAAGAATCAACTTAATGAGCTAAACGAAGTGTTGGGAGACCATCAATATGTGTACATGTGGTTTAAAACAGCCCT
This sequence comes from Protopterus annectens, assembly GCF_019279795.1. Lineage (NCBI taxonomy): Eukaryota > Metazoa > Chordata > Ceratodontiformes > Protopteridae > Protopterus > Protopterus annectens. Next base: position 1,597,451,887 of record NC_056735.1, on the reverse strand, counting down.
TTTATTATAAATCTTTTTTTAAACCAAAAACATTGCCGAGAATCATCTTGGAGGCTCCTCAGAGCCATTAAGCATTTTTGTCACTTAGTCTCCATTACCATAGCAACATGGGAGCATCTGTTTCTGTTAGTGTAAAAATGAACCACAACCGATGCAGATAAATCAAAATCAAAATACGTTAGTGTGTCTGTGTACTGCATACCAGAGGCTCATGATGCACCTGAAGCAAAGCTTCACTTCACTGCAACTTCAAACCTAAATTACCCCCTTTTCAGTGAGGCAGCAGCCAGGAAATGAATGGAGAACAAACAGATCAAAAAAAAAAAAAAAAGGCCAAAACAAGAAATAACACATTCTTCCAGCCTTCCCACCTCTCACTCAGCAGATGTATAAACAAACCATTCTCTGCCAAAATATCCCAAATCACAGTTTTATCCACCTCCTTCCCCTGGATCCAGACTAAAACACCAAATGTCTCTTCCTAATAAACAAGCATCAGTAACCCTTAATCAAAAGCCACAACCCACTTCTTCCTGGAGACAAAAACAGCAACATACAACAGCTGCCAGACACAGCTGCATCCACACACATGTCAGGCTTAATCAAACAGGACTCAAAGCTATGATACCTGGCATAATTGATATTAGCTATGTTTAGACTGAATAATGACATTTGTACTAGCTGCCAGACACAGCTGCATCCGCGCACACCATATCAGGATTGATCAAACACCACTAAAAGCTATCATACCTGCCATAATTGATATTAGCTATGTTTAGACTGAATAATGACATTTGTACTAGCTGCCAGACACAGCTGCATCCACGCACACCATATCAAGATTGATCAAACAGCACTCATAGCTGTGATACCTGCCATAATTGATATTAACTATATTTAGACAGAATAATGATGACATTTGTACTAAGAGCTTGACACTATTATTTAACCAGGATATACATGACATATCTAAATCATACTTTGACTGAAGAAGGCATTAGTCTCCATGACAGCATTTTTTTCCAAAACACTCTACTGTTACTACTATTTTATATGATGTTAATTTGATACATTTGAGTCTGAACTCTGATGAATGGTACATTGTGGAATTATTTAATTAATTACTTCATTTTTTGTAAGTAAAAACAATGGAAACTGAACAAGATAAGTATTCATTGAGTTCAACTAGGGGAATATAAACTTCTATGTTTTATATTATATGTTGCTTTGTTTGGCTTATATATAATGTAAATAGTAACCCATCTTGACCTACCTTTGTTTGTGAAGAATTACTGAACTCTTTGAACATTCTGAATAAATCATTACTGTTTCTCAGTTGTTTAAGAAAGCCTCCATTTTTAAAATAAAAACAGATGACAAGTGATGTACCATATCAGCTGATACTTTGAGAGATGTAATTGTAAGAGTTATTTATTTATTTTTTTGGGACAGCTATCTTGGAATCAGTTTTTTGTTTCTTCTTTCTAGCATCAGTCCAAGGATTTGTTTCTTTTATTCTTTTAAGAGTAGGGGCCATCCATTCCATTTCTTCTGGGATAGACATTATGTTGTTATTTTTGATGAATAAACTAGCTTCTTCTAAGTCATTAAAGGTTCTCATCTCATTGGCAAAAAGTATATTTATCTTGGCTGGAAAGGCCAGCTGTGGTTTAATGTTGTTTTGTTGCAACAGTTTTATTATTGGCCAGACTTATTTCCTTTGTTCTAGTATTCTGGAAGAATAATCATTGTCAAACCTTATCAGACCTTGATTGTATTTTAAGAGTGATTTTTCTCCAAGCAGATTTTAATATTAGTTCCTTGTCCAGAAATGAAAGACATTTTATGACTATGGATATTGGTGGAGTATTTGTTGAGTTAGAAGCAGGTTTCCTCAGTGCTCTATGCACCCTTTCAATTCCAAATGAAAGTCCCTCTTTCAAGTCTAAAGGTTCAGGAATCCAGGTTGTTAAGAATGAAATAATGTTTTCAACTTCAGTGTTTTTAGGTGACCAAAGATCCTTATGTTGTTTCTCCTTTCCCTGTTTTACAAGTCATCTATTTTGTTAAGCAGCCATGTATTCTGTTTAAGCAGAAGTTCTTTTTGGAATTCTTCCTCTTTGAGTCTCCCTTCAATGTCATTTAGAGAAGTATTTATATTTGTTATTTTTGTATGGTGTTGCTGTAATAGTTCCTTAAGAGTATCAGTCTGTTTTTGAGAAATTAATTTGAGGTTTTCTAAGTCATTTTTAAAGCCATCCATCTTCATAGATAGTTCCTATAAGGCAGATGTCATCAATTGCAGTTTTTTTTCCAAAGCAGCATCTGGATGAGAATTCCTTGAGTTGTTCATATTCACTGACTCAATATATCTCCAAGTTACCTGACAGGAAAAATTTTGTATATCACCACCAAAATTGATATTTGTGTAGTTTAGTAGTTTATCTATAGATTTCTGACATTTTAAACTTGAAAATAATAAAATGTTCCTATATTATTATACTAGTTTATAGAGCTCTCAACATTCACTGCTCTCAGTTGGCCATCTAGGCTTCGCCCCCCAACCATCAGTTATTGCTGGTGCTTAGTCCCAAACATCATACAAATGCAGAGGACAATGATTGATGAGACAGAAGGTGGGGGGGGGGTATGGAGACAGAGAGAGAAAGAGGGGATGAGTGGGAGAGAGAGAGAGAGATAAAGTTTGTGCATTGGCCATTTCGGATCCTCTCTGTGCTAAGTTACTCTTTTTTCTTGTTATCATAATAATTTAATCATGCTGTTTACAATAAAGGTTTTCAAATGTAGATCAATAACGGTAGGATGGTGAACAATTATTAAGACATACACATGGTACTAGTGGATTAATAACATACACAGCCAGCAATTCCACACATTATTTTATATGAAGAAACAATTAAATAATGTTTGCAATACTTCTGCATTTGCACACTTGTTACTCTGCAAAAACATTCTACAGCCCTGAACATAATCTGAGCAGCTCACATAGGAAATCATACTTCACATCCTAAAATTCACACATTTGAAGGGACAATGACAACATTGTGAAACAATTGAGAATGGATGCATCAGGCTTCATTACAGTAATGACAACAGTAACATCCCACATGTTCTGAAGCCCATTAAACATAGAAGAATAACTATCCCCTTATAGGGCTATCAGCCTTATTTTTCTATAGATCAGCATGGCTAAGAACATTTGCACAATGATAACTGTAGATGACTGTTCTTATGTGATGTATGTGATTCTATATTTTGACCAGGTTAAATTTGTGTAAAAGGGTTGATTGGACAGATGCAAAAGTGAGGGGCAAGCTGAGGGTAGTACACAAGAGGAAGAATAAAGGAAAATGTAATAGGGTGGCTGGACACTACCATAGATATCCTCTTCTTCACAAGACAAAAGTGTACTTCTACAAATAATTTGAAGAATTTCATAGTCACCACACCAAGTGCGTGAGACAAAAACTTAATGCTGTGGCCAATTGTACCAAATCACATTTGCCAGAGACACACACACACAGGTGGATTGGAGATCTATGTATGGGGCAAACTTTTTCGGTGAGACAAGAGCCATTTTGTTTTGGAGATAGATGGATGTTGGATAAGGTGGTTAGGAATAAGAGGATAAGTAGGTAGGGTTGGTTTGTTACCAGGTGCAAACATACTAGACACAAAACACTGACAGGGATGGTGATGGACACAAAAGTTTGGGGATACCATGACAGGGTATACCAGGGGACATCAGAGGTGCATCCTTGTGCTGCATAAGTACAGTGAAAATCTAATCCTCAGCCACAGAACTGTCATCATTGTCTCCTCTTTCAGAAACCTCGGTCAGTGCTGGATGAGGCATCAACTTGGCTATTTGATTCAGGACTTTTTGCTGATGTAGGCACTGAGGCCAGACTGAGCCACTCTTCATAATTTCCTCCACCAGCCCTGCCAGCTCCTGATCAGTGGCTTAATCACCACATCCACTAGCACTGGTCCCGTTGTGTACCTGTGCACCAGCCTCTGGATAAGAGGTACCTGGCACAACTGGAACATGTAGTGCAGGAGTTGAGGAGGCAAAGATGACAGGTTTTGATCCCGAAGTGCTACATGTCTGTGTTGCCTGTGATGGTGCCACTGTAGCCAGCTGTGGAGATACAATGATCTGTCCACTAGTGGAAGGTCTAGCTTCCTGTGCTGGTAGTGATTTGTACTTCAGTAGGAATTATGTTGCAAATTAACAGAATAAAAATACAAATAAAAAAAAAATAATAAAGAGAAATAAGCTGGGGGAGAGAAAACACAGAAAATATCACTGATGCCATGTCATTTTAATATTTCATATCCAATCAAAATATGTTAACCTTTGGCACATCCAAATATAAATGTGAAGTATGCTTGTGTCTTAAAAGGCATAATAATCTCATTGCTGTTACAGACAATAGGAAAACAGATTTGTGACTATTGCATTTATGATATATGCATGTTAGTTAAAGAAATGTCCATTTACAAATATTGCATATTTTTTTTTAAGTTACTGACTGACCGCTGAACACTTTTTTTATATTATTACAAAAGCTAATTGCTGTTGCTTGTATATGAACCCACACAGATCTGCACTGATTTATACATTGCCTAACACAATGCTTAAGTTCTCAAGAGCTATTTGAGGCACACATGTATGCTTGCTCTCTCTCTCTCTCTCTCTCTCTATATATATATATATATATATATGTGTGTGTGTGTGTGTGTGTGTGTGTGTGTGTGTGTGTGTGTATGTGTATCTCTCCATCTCTCTCTCTCTATATATATAGATCTATATATATATATATATATATATATATATATATATATATATATATATATATATATATATATGGATTCACTTTATATACTCGAAATACTGAGATGTTGAAATTCAGTATTTCAAGGCTATAAAGTTGAAACCTAAAAACAACGAAAACTCAGCGTGAAATTCAAAATCTCGCACACCAGAGATTTTCAATTACCGCGTCTACTCCACACACACACACACACACACACACACACACACACACACACACACACACACACACACACACACACACACACACACACACACACACACACACACACACCTTCCTCCACACACACAAACACAAGCTCTCTACTACGTAAAAGCAGGGGGGCAAGCCCCCTTCACCCTCCATGTGGGGGGCTGCACCCCCCACACCCCCCTACCTAAATATTTTAACTCCGAGGTCACACTATATACAAACACACACAAAACACCAAAACACAAGCTACATTCTCCTCTCACACAAACATCACAGCAACAAAACACACTAACACACACCACAGCCCCTACCCAAATCCCTTAACACATACACACTTACCTGAATCCATAACCACAGCGAAACACCAGAAGCACTAATTCAAAACCTCCGGTAGTCAAGGTTTTGAATTTCGCGCTTCTGAAGTTTCGCTCTTTTCAGGATTCCACTTTGTGGGCTCGAAATACTGAATTTCAATATTTCAGTATTTCGAGCTTCTAAAGTGGATCCATATATATATATATATATATATATATATATATATATATATATATATATATATATATTTGTGTAATGCATGCCTATTAAAGAGTGTGTGTATGTGTGTGTTTCATATGGATTGATGACCTCAAAATTACAAATCTGATATATGATGATATTGCTACTCTTCACATCTGAGCTATACTTACCCTGTGATTCACTGAGTCATGACAGACTCTCCTGATATGCCTCACACTTCCTTTGTATCTCTTCAGAAGCTGTACAGAATCAAAATCACAAAGCAAAGACAATGAAATGTGCTGGCAACCTATTGAACTGTATTGCTGGGTGGTAATGGGCCACTATATTTTTACCCATCTCAGGTAAGTTATGGGTTTTAAAATATTCTTCCTATTAGTTAAGGAGGTTCTGCTTGAATCTTTTCTTGTCACTGTAACAGTCACAATATTGTTTATCATTGCATAGCATGCCAGGCGCACATGTGGGATCTGTATTGTTTATCGAATTGCCATTTCACTGAAAGTGAAATGGCCGAGCACACTTTTGCAAAAGTGCTTTTCATTGAAAAAGCACTTTTGTGAAAGTGTGCTAAAAAAAGGACAAAAATGTGGGGAAATGGCTGTTGCTGAGATTGTAGCACAGTGGGGATAAGGGAATATTCTCTTTTTCCCACTGTAGTGCGATCCCGGAGTGAGAATATAAAAGTAGGGGGGTGTAGGGGACACAGCCCACCACATGGGGGTGCAGGGGGGCTTGCCCCCTGTGTAAATGTGAGTAATAAGTTGTTTTTTTTTCAATTTTCTTATTTTTAATTTTTTTTGCGCACTTTAGTGAAAGTGCTTTTTCAGTGTAAAGCACTTTCACTAAAGTCTGTTCGGGTGTTTACGTTTCGTGGAAACGTAATTTCGTGCAATAGTCCTAGATCCCCACATGTGAGAGCCTTGGGCAAACTATTCCAAGCCTTGTGTTGAGAACTGATATAGGTCCTGCTGTAAAGGCCTATGTCTGTAGCACTTTACAAGGAGTCAAGAAAAAATCTTAGACTCCTCCTAACACCTTCATTGGGCTGTAAATGTAGCACCACCTTCACTATTGCTTGCCACATATCAGGAAAAATGGCAAAGAATTGGCACCTGATTCAGATCTTGCATATACCAGCATGCATGCACTGATTGACAATCTTGACAATTGCATTTGTGTGACTGAATGTATACAAATGGTCTGAGGTCATTTAAGTATTATTTCTTGAAAGTATACTTCAGGTATGAAACATAGCAGTGAGACTTGTCCATGTATGCTGATCAGTATATGTACACTTGTTCCACAGTGTCTTCATCAATGTCTTTAAAATAATGGCATCTGAGCTACATTTGAAATCACTGTATTGGCACACCAGGCCATGCCATCTGCTATGGTAGATGGTAATCATAAATTAACTCTTGTGATAAACAAATATGGCATAACATTGTCAGTTATGTAGATGCCATTCAGTGTTATTAGATAAACGTATACTGAGTAGGACATAACACCTTGGTCGGACATACATTTCACAAGCTGTAACTGACAGCACATGGAAATCAATCCATTACAAAATAGAAAGCTGATCTGTTGTAGTCTGCTTAGTAACTGAATGCCACAGATAAATGAATGTTTATAGGGTGTAAGTTCAGATGCATAAATTTGAACGACTAGAGATAGACCTAATTCTGATAACCTTTATGTGTTGAACTTAGAAATGTAATTTTATTTGATTTATAATCTCTGTAATACATGAGGAATGGGCCATACATAACTTACATTACATATTGTTCTGTACAACATTCATCATACCATATACAGATGGGTAATGACAAATTTTATTCCACTGCAGCCATGTTAAGGCATATGTTGAAATGTGTGTTGCTCACCTCTTAATGATTTGCCTAACACCTAATGCTGATAATTTTAATGCAGCATATTTATTATAAACAAATACTGGTAACAGCATACATATGTAATTATCAAAAACATATATCAAAAACAGAACCTGCTGCTATAGAAAAAACAAACAGCATCATTGCAAAATAAAATAATATTATATTTAAAGTAGATGAAAATAATTAATAAAAATGTGAAAATAGACCCCCAGATTTAATAAACTCCATGTAAGAATAGTGTAAGTCCTAGATGAAGTGTACTGTGGCCGTGTCTGCAGCTCCCCCTCGGCAGCGTGCCTTGCATATTAATGAAGCATGTAACAGTTACAGAATCAGTGTAGGGGGTGTGTTAGTGTGTCTAGAGATGAGTAACATGCCCCCTGCACAGTTAAATTGCCGGATGGTACTTAAATAATAATGTTAAACATGTTTAAATATTTTTTTCCTGTGTGTTTGCACTGTATGGCACTTAGCAATAGACATTTGCCAGACATCTAAAAGGAGAAATTGGATGCATTTAATTATTTAGGAAAGGTCAAGTTTAAGGATAGCTAATTGGGTTTGTGCGGCGCAGGGCAATGCTCAGCAATGCTTAAACGTAACTAAGAGCTATATAGAAATGTATAGGTGTGACCTTCATATCACTGGTAGCTAAATGGTTAAAGTCACATCCTTGTGTGCAGTAGGTGCACAGTTCGAATACGCAGACAGACCATGCAGCTTTTAGATGAGATAGGAAAATGTTATAAAAATATATTTTTTTAATTATGTTTACATTGACATTTGTTAACTGTGTTAATCCAGCTGGACAAAAAGTCCATTTTCAATGGATACCCGGGGATAAAAGCCTCAGTTACACACACATGTCCAATACATTAAAGTCACACTCCAAGATAACATAATTACAATTATTTATTTATTTTATTTTTATTTATCATTCTGTTGACCGGGAAAGTCTGACTAGGACAAAGCCTATTTTCAGTGGGGACCCGGGAAGAAATGCTCCAGACAAATGTCTTTGGATTGTGGGAGGAACTGGTGTACCTGGAGGAAACCCACGCAAAGCAGAGAGAACATAAAACTTTGCACAGAAGGCACCACAGCTGAGAATTGAACTAGACGATCTCTTCATATTATTTTTTACTTTTAAAAAATATGGTTTGCCCATAGCTAAGCTCTGCGAAGCACTGCTAAGACAAGCCAAGCAATGCTTAAACAGGACCTGCTTTAGCAGTACTTAGCAATGTGCAGCTCTGCCTAGCTGATTTGGGCACTGCTAAACATTCCCAGTTTAAACACTGCTCAGCTAAGCTTAGCAGGTTTGTGAGATGCTAAGCTTAGCTTGGCATTTTTAAAAATGGTCCAATGGTAGTAAAGGGTAGAAAAACAGCCTTATTTAAGCTTAACAGGCAAGAATACAGCTAGAACCTGTTGGAGTTTGATCTGTGCAGGAGTAATGACAGGAGTAGGAGAGGGTATGCACTTCCAGGCACAGTGGTGGAACATGTTGGACTCCAGGGTCATGGCTGGGCTCCTCGTAAAAGACAATGACTTCTGGCTGCTGTAGGTCCAGTACCAGGGGTCCAAATACAAATCTGAGGCCTGGGACCAGCTGGCACATGACCTCACCACTGCAAGTGGCATTCCCCGCACTGGTGAGCAGGTGCATCGCCACTACGATGACCTAAAGCATAGGAAGGGGACACTCTTGGCCCAGTGGATCCAAGATGCTGGAGACGACAATGCCCCACTAGTTTGTATGTATAGGAAGCATTGATTTACCAAAGTCTAGTATGAATATATGATAGACAGGTATGCATAATGGTGTGTTTCTCTCCCCACAGTTGCAGAGGAGAGAGCTTGCAACCTGGAGGCCCATGCAGGGCACCTGATCAGGTTGCGCTGAGAGTGTGGTGAGTACAGATATATCCTGCATTATATAGTAATATAATTAAGAAAGGGTACAGTAATAACTGCCAGTAGGTATATTTTGTTCTCAGTGTACTGCAATGAATGTGTTCATACACCTGGACTGATATACGTGAGTAATGCCAGGTGCAGTTCAATATACATGAAAGCATGAAACCTGATAATATTAAGGAAATCAATTTACTATTGCATTAATAATGTTAAGGAATAACAAGTGAATACTGTATTAATAATGACATTTTGGTAATAAAGTGCAACTGGATTCATAATGTGAAGGGAATAAATCATCTGCATTCATAAATTTCAGGAAATAAAGTATACCTGCAGTCAGAATTGTTAAGGAAATAAAGTTAGGAATGCATACATAGTGGAATAACAGCTGTCTTTCAATGCCTGCATTATGTAAAGTGCTCAACAATGTAAAGACTGTTAACTATTTCATGTCAACCTCAATAAAGGCTTGTTGTGCTAAATGGTGTGTGCATTTTGGGCCGTTGTTCAAGATATTGAGTATTACAAGTGCTGCAAAGTAAACATGGGTATAATACCATGAAGTGACTGAAGGTTGGTCAATAAAGAACTGTTTTGCTAATGTGTAGATGCCAACCTGTACAGCAAGACATACTGCATTATGATATTTGGTCTGCACTATAAGATCTTAACTTTAAATAGTAATATGTAAGGTATTGTGTGTTTCCCTCAGGACAGTCTTGTGTTAACCTTTGCATTTCAGCTATATGCAGTCCTGAACGTAGTTATGCTGAAGCAGGCAAGTTTGAAGCTGTAATAGCTGTAGACTGCAAATATACCATCTACAACTCTATATGGGTCAGGTAGCCAACCCAGCACCCCAATATGGTCTGTACACATCACACATATTCCCATCCATTAGGGGTTAAATGTGTACTTCTGCATTCTAAGTAGTAATACACAGTTCACCTGCTATCTCTGTCATGCATGGATCTCATGATTGTGTTTTCAAGTGTCACTGTAGTTGTGTGACACTCTACCTATATTACCAGGTCAGAATTTCTTACCAGATGAGGTCTAGGCACATATCAGACAATCAACACAAAGTAGTGGCTCAGTAGCTCAGTTTGCTAAAACATATGTATGTTATTCATTTTTCCACATACAAACTGGGTTTGAATCCACGGACAAGTACTAATATATATTTATAGAAACAGACAAGTACTACTGAATATGCATATAAACAGTTATGTATTGTTAACAAATGTTCTCCCCACAGGAATTACAGGTAAATACATGTCTGTAGTAGCCATTGGTATACTAATTTGTGTGTCCAGATGTACTAGTGTGTAAACAGCATTACTCAGCAAGGTGATAAGTCTTCATTAAATTAAACATCCACAAGTACACTACTATTCCAAGTTAATAACACAAATGTAACTGTTTATTGTCATTACGGCTATATGCCTGGTGCCTCTGTGAATGTCTGCTGATAATCTAACCCCATGCCTGCCATGGATGGCAGGATATGTGTAAACTGTCTGTACTATGCATGATACATGTCTCTTAAGTGTCACACTGTCATGGATTGTGATCACTGTTGCCAAAACCCTTGGATACAGATCTAACATCCAGTTGAAGTATGTCAGTAGCACACTCACATAACATCAGTGCACAGTACACCTTTGTAGTCATATATGCTCCCCTGACATGTAATAGTCCCCTGTAGTTGTGTACCTGTAGGTGTTGCATCTTGGCCCATACTGTCTCATGTGGATAGCTTGAGAGGTATGTATGTGCTACAGAAGATATATGGCACTTGTAGACATAAAAGTGAGGTCAGACCTGTAGAGTATAGAACAGTACTGTTGCAATAAATATAAGCCTACGCTGTTGTTAATGGAATGTCTCTCTCTCTCTCACCCAACCCTTATCTACATCACAAATATTATTATTGTTATACTACGGTTATGGTTTCTATTTTGAATATGTTGTTCTTAAAATCTTACCTTGGGCCTTGTGTTTTATTATTGTTACATATTACAGTGGTTGCATACTAACATACCTTGTTGAAATTCCAATGTCATTGGCCTTTTGCCATAACTGTTGCAATACTGACTGTTATCCCATTTATTGTTGTGTTCTGTATGCTATGCAATTTTATTGTTCTGGGTTAATTGGAACACCCATGCATGCTGTTGTAACTAACATTTAAATGTTCTGTGCATGACAAACCTATACACTTTGAAAAAACCTCAATACCATAGCATGAGTGGGTAGGCTGGTATCTGTGGACTCACCTACCCCACCTTATCTGGCAATGCCATCTGGGAACCAACCAGGAGCTGCCACCACTAGTCTTGCACCACCCATGGGTGGAACGTCCTCCGAGGACAGGGCTTGTCTCCTCCTCGGGTGCGGGTAGGGAGAGGGAGTGATCACCCAGCAACAGATCCCAGGGATGGTGCACAGGACTCTCCAGTGTGATATGGACAACTGACTGTGCCAGATTGAGGGCAGACTGGCACACCTGGTGGGGCAGGCTGGCCCCAGTGCCCAGCCCCCAGCACAGCCACCTTCTGAACCATGAAGGAGCAGTGGTGACTACCCATGGGTGGGGAGCTCAGTCCCACTGCTGCTGTTTGGTGGCACTTGGCACTCTGATTCTACTACACCCTAGCTCTCCAAGGTGTTTACCCCCCTCATGTATCATATACCACCCCTGTCTACCATCTTGTCTGTCTTGTCTGTTTGCAAATGCTACCTGTCCTACTCAACTTACCTCCCTACACATAACTATATTCCTTCCCCATTATCCCACTCATTCCTTAAAAAAAAGGGCATCTGTCCCACAATAAATATATCGCCCCATACATTGCTCTCCATTTTTCCCACACCTACACTGTCATCAATCAATCATCACAGCAATTAAACAACAAAGTTATGTCACCCATACCCCTCCCTCTGGGATGTGAGGTTCCAAATACCAATTTGTCCACATCATGCACATCTGTTGCTGTAGAAGAAATGGAGAGATGTGGTCCTTTCCAACTCCCATCCTGCACATCCCTACCTGCCTTTCATATTGTTTTTCCCGCCGCTTGCCCCATTTAACCACTTTCCTATCACCCCTTTTTCTTTTCATTGTTTGGAAATAGTGCAGGTTTAAGAGGGGATAAGTGCCGCTTTGCTTCATGATGCTGTATCCAAATCAGCACAACCCCACTTAAAGATGCTTTAATCACCTTCTGTCTTTCTGACACTGTTCTGCACATCAACAAAATTTCCACTCTATCAAATCTTGAATCCATGACCCTACCAATGCTGGCATAGAGCATTAGCCCAGCAGGCCATTCAGCTTTGAAGAGTAGCAGCTGTTTCCATAAACTCATCCTATTTATCCGTGAGGACCAGAAGAAAAATATTCAGCCCCTGTCAAGTAGGACTTTGTCAACTACAGCACAGTGCATTAATACACTAGGCCACTCAGCTCTGAGCAATAGCAGGTGTTTCCATAAACATATCATTATTGGCAGTGACACGCTGCTTGTACATATCATGGGGAAAATGACAACGTACTTGGGACTGTGATACAGACAACAAACCAGTACACAGACAAATAAATGTTGATGGATGTACATGAGGCCTAGAATATCAGGTAGAGATGGCAACTGCAGATAGTTGCAGAATGTCCACAGTTGTGCCACCTACATTTGGCACATTTGTCACACAACCTATGCTGTGTGCAGATGTACTGGCAAGTCAGTACACATTGAGATTATGGAATCCTGACAGACAGTTCAGTGTCACATGTCATACACATCCGATCACACGTGTTTATGCCAATCCTGTATAACAGACTGTATGCATGCACATATATCTTGCAAATACATTTGCTATAATATTGACTCCATAGCTCAAACTGTTACATACCTATCATTCTTAACATTTTTCCACCCACAGTCCTGGCTTCCATTCAGTGTGTTGCTTGTCAAGTACATGAATGTCAGAACAATTATATTACTGAGGCGTGTAATTTTAAGCAGAACTTTTTTCTGCTGCTGCAGTCACTGGCACCCATATTAGCACCTCAAAGTCCTGTAGGTTGGCACACATTTCATAAATATGTATAAGTGTTCTAAATGTTGCCTACCACTCTCTGGATAGCACTATTACATAACATATGTACCAGAGGCACATGCCTTACCTGGACTGCTATGGGTACCCTCACCCTGGCTATGCTGTGACAAAAGAGCTGACACTGCTCCCTCACTCACATATACAGCTTGCAGTCCCACAATGTGTTTGCAATCCCCAGTATGGCTCCTGGGCAGAATGCAGCAGCTGCAGCCTGTAACATATGCATCAGTATGTTAAGGTATCTGCTACAGACCTACCATACCTCCCAAACACCTAGAACAGGGAATCCATACAACACCCATACATAAAGGGGCCGGAGGAATGGTCAAGTGACAGGGACATGTGTCAAAGTCTTCCCCTACAAACATACACAGCTGATAGACCAGAGGCTACTGCAGCAGCATGCGCATTAAGATTCAAATGACGTATGACACTCACATATGTCTGTCTCTTTACTGACCTCAACCCACATTGTTAAACAGTAACCTCCTGCCACATAATTAGAAAGTCTGTTTCCACTGGCCAAACATATCATGCAAAATTGTGGACGTACTACATAAATCCAAACCATGGATAGTATTCCAACCTACCCTCTGTGATGTTGTAGTCCCCACACTTTGATGATGTTCTTCTCATAGGCCAGGAAAAGGCCAAAGTCCTATATGAAGCCCTGAAATGCAGCACTGTGTTGCCATGACTTTGGCTTATGAAAATGCAGCCCAGCTGTTCTGAATGCAATCAGTAAATTTAAGCCAAAGATTGGTGCACAGGCAATCAGCTGTTCATGAGCATTACCTACAAAAGGCAAGCTGCTGTCTATGGTACATAAGTCTGTGACTTTCTCTATGATGACAGACTGTGCTATCCTAGCATTCTACCACAGGATTTCTGCACATAAAGGAGTACAGCACTATACTATGTAATCATATTCCCTATGTAATTGGACACAGTTGGGGGATGTAGGCATGGATAATAGGGATTACAACAATAGATGTCTGTGGTAAATATCTTGGAATTACATGTCACTGTTAGTCAGCTGTCCAGCAGCTACAGGCTTCCCTTTTGGCTCTGTTTGCTGTGACATATATCACAGCTTTGGCCCCTGAGTCTTCCCAGCAATGGTCAGCTCATGTATGAATGCGACTGGATTGTGTATTAGACAATAGTGAAAGTCAGTAGTGGTGGATACAGCTGCAATATCACATGATGTACTCTCAGTCTGCTCCTCTCTGTGAATGTCACAAAGGCATAGTTCAAACAGTGTCCAGATGTCCCTGACTGTTCCTGATGTACTCTGGCTAGGTCACTTTGTACTCAACACCAGTATATCATTGCCTGAGAGCTGTGGCTAGCATACCTGTTGACCCCCTAAAGCAGGACAGCAGGTTAAAGCCAGTAGTAGTGGGGGGACACAGGCTCAACCTCAGCAACTGAGTGTACATATTGAGCATGCAACGTATGGGAAGGAATACAGTACCAGATATTAACGTACCATAACTGTTTTCTGAGGTGTCTGACCTGTGACAGCCAGATTCCCCATAGTCTGGAAACAACAATTACATATTGTCCAACTGTTTTCCAGACACCCACATTTGTCTGGAAGAGGGTCCACATATATCAAGCACATGTACACATTCTTCAAACATCTGTGTACTGTGGATGTTGGACACCCACAAGGAGAATACCCAATAACATTTTTGCAATGCTGTCTGTAACTATGTTGCACATACGTTGCTGGATTGTCCAAATGAGCCTGTGGTACCACTCACCTATTTGTCAAATGGTAGATGTATGACATGGTACTGGTATGTCACCCATAGGGGAAAAACCACAGTAGATGACAGTGATGGGAGTGGACGCATAATAACACAGTCAATCACAGCACACAGGGCCATAACTGGTATACCTAGGATCATACAAGGTTACTAGGCTATTAGCCCTAAGACCCATTAAAAGCCTAGCCATTAGTTTATCCCAACAGAATCATCTATCAGCACCTGTTGCCTCTGTCATTGAGGGACACAGGTGGGACCCCTAGGACAGATTTGTGGTACCCCATCCACTTATCATGGTTACACTTGTTGAGGGTCTGCATGGTACTCTGTTTGACCTGTATGGGAAGTACATTCCTGAGACAGGGCAGCCTCTGGGAGACAAACCTATCTCTCTGGCCTGTTTTGTTGATGTCGCATATCAGATTCAGGCCTGTTGTGTTGGTAATGCATGAGGAATTAGACTGACATATATGGGGCAGCTATTGAAGGGCAGAGTCCAACATTGCCTTGTAGGTGTGCCACAGCCCACCTCTGGCCAACCTGTCTGATACCAAGAGGGGCACTACTGATTAGAGGCTGACTGCATGGGACAGGTGTTGGAAGCCATGAATTACTTTGTGGGTATTACCATGACCTTTCCAGTTGGTGCAGATATCTGGATAGGTACCTATCAGACAGGTCATTGTACTAAATTATTGTTCTACTAACTTAGGACTATTCCAAGGTAATGTCCACCTTTTTTCTGGATGCACTTCTTTTACCTATGAGTTGAACCATGTATAAGGCCTATCTGCCACTACATGATGGTTGAATGCAACATTGTTATCAAACTGAGTACCCAAGTCTCTCAATAAAGGTTGTGTGTTTATGGGGTTGCCAATGATGTGGCAAACAGTGGGTCTGTGTCCTTGCAGTATGGTATGATGGTACTGTTTTTTGCATTTAGCTTGAGGTCAGCACCCTGGCGCCAGTCGGTACCTGATGTAAGACCCTGTTGCAGTGTGTTAACATCATTTGGTGGGTCAATGATAGACAGCACACAACTTACAGTTGCCACAGCTGTTGTCAGTACTTACAAATGTGGGTGGTGGCAGTCAGCATTCATGCCTAGATACATATGGGTTATTTAGGGGCAACATCTACTCACAGGACCTTGACATGTATACATATTGCACACACATAGGCAACACAGAGTAGGGAAGCCACCTTAACAAATGCCCAATGTGGGACACTTCATGTAGTATTGTGATAGTTGGCAGGACAAACCATACCGACTGTGCATCTAAGGTGGAAGATAGCAGCAGGCCCTGTAAAGTATGCCAATGAGGGTTTCACAGGTAGACACAAGCTTTAAAATGTATTGGCATTGCACACACATAGGCAAGAAATACACACCACTGCAAGGGGATATACTTACACACATGAACACACACTCACTGAGTTGCTGTTGTAGGGAATAGAATCACTACCTATCTAGCTGTATGCACTATAATGCTACGTAGTTATCACATGTGCTACAAAGTTTATGCATTTGGATAGTGTCTGCTACTGCTGTTGGCATGGATGACATCAGTAGCTGCTGACAGGGAGGCCATTGCTGTGGAGGACACCAGTTACAGGGCCATAAAATGAGTAACCATTGCACAGACATAGGCCTGTTGGGTGTGTGTATTTTGCTGTATTTGGAATATATACACCAACACACACACACATACACACACACACACACACACACACACACACACACACACACACACACACACACACACACACACACACACACCTGGTGGATGATGTGAGATTAGAACCCCTACCTACCTACCTACCTACTATTACACACTAGAGCTCACCGTACTACTTGTATGTATCACTGGTTACAATTGGTGTATGAGTGGCTGCAGCACTACATCACACTATGCCTTTCTGGGTTTCTCTCTCTCATTCTCTCTCTCTCTCTCTATCTATCTCTGTCTCTCCCCCTCTGTCTGCCTCTCTATAACATATATATATATATATATATATATATATATATATATATATATATATATATATATATATATATATATCGTAAAAATAGAAAAAGGAGGCACCAGACCACGGCTGTAAATAACATAAAACACTTTTAATAAAAATTCAGATATCAGGTGAGCGCTTTCGTGGACCAAGCCACTTCATCAGACAATGCAATGAACAACTTTTTGAATTATATACCTATCAATTCAATTAATTATGCTAATGCAATACCCTTACCTCTCAACTTAAAGTCATACTGCATTCAGCATAAACTCTTGTCCAAATGTAACTAAAGTACAGAAAAATTACATATGATATATAATTTACAAGACAATTTCAACATTGCAGTACATAATGGGCAAAATTAAACCTATATAAAATTCTTGCAATAATATCACTGTAGTAATATAAAAATAAATATATATGTATAAAAATATATACCATATACAGACACAAAGATCTTAAAATAACATGGCATAGAAACTACCAACCCTACTTTTGTAGGTCCCTAGCTAATAAAATGGGCTTAATGTTCAATTTATCATTGAGATATTTTCCCATGTTTGCCCTGAGCCTTACAATGCATTCTAGCTTGTACGATCAAATTAAACACCAACTTGCACAAAAGCCGCTAATGCCGTAACTCTTTGAGAACACTGAGTTTATTAAAATGCTGAATGAAACATGTTTTTCGTCTAGTCCAAATGGCTAGACTTCTTCAGAACAAAAGCTAAACAATGTCAGTTAAAATTCAAACTGCATATATATAAAACTTCCCCGCCAAAATTTCAGTGACTATTAAAAACCATAATATATTGGTCATAGAACCAAATTGCTTTTATCACAGACCTGTATTATATCTATAAACATATATATATATATATATATATATATATATATATATATACTCTGCAGCAACCCTACTTCATTCCACTCATATAAAATGACATAAACATTACAAATGCTGAAAAATACTAAACTCATAAAGTGTGATCTGTGAAATGCATGTCATTCCAAGTTCATACCTTCTATATTAATATGCTGCCCTGTTCTCATAATGAAATTAACAAATATTAAAAACTTGACAGCATATTATACATTTTATAAATTAAAACTCATCCGATCAAAAACATAAATAGTGCATACCGCACAATCTATGAACCCACCCAAATGTATTCATTCTCCATAACTACACTAAATTCTATGTATCTATTAATTTAAATAAGTCATAAAAATTCTAAAATCTAAAATCTATATGATAAGGTGATCCACCTAAGCCAAGTGACTTATGTATTATAATGCACTTTTTAAACGCTATAAATAATACATATGTTTTGATCATTATTTATTTAGTAATGATCAACATATTGTCGAATCATCTATCCAAACTTCTAAGTTTTAAAAGGCACATTAGGGAACACTTATCATTTAAGCCAGAGTTTGTATAGGCATTAAGTTTTATTTGCCACAATAACTCCATTTTTTACAGCAACAGACAAAAAGGACCTCCCCTCATATCTTGTTTAACTTGGTCGATTACTTTAAATCGAAATTTGTGATCAGGAAAAGCCAGAATATGTCTGGCAAGGGCATTATCTTCTTTTTGTAGGTTGATACTTCTCTGGTGTTCATAAACCCTGTCTCTTAATCTGCGCTCCGTCTTCCTTATATAAAAAGATGGGCAACATTGACAGATGGCTAAATACACTACTCCTTTTGAATTGCAATTAAATTTACCTTTTGTGTGCAACCTGAAGCCATTTATATCAGTATTGATTCCTGGTACCATTAAGTAACAAAATGAACAATTGCCACATTGTGTCATACCTCTATTGACTATTAAAGGATTGTCTTGTTTTTTCTGCAATAATTCTCTAAAACTTAATCCCCTCCTCCACACTATTTTTGGTGATGTTCCCAATTTACACGTTAATGTATTGTCGCCATTCAATATAGCCCAATTCTTCATTATGATTTTTCTTATATTATCATAATCTAAGGAAAAACTCAACATGCAAGCCAAATTGAACTCAGCCTTAGTTGATTGTTGTATAAATCCTTGTGCTACTGTACTGATGCACCCATCTATTTGATTATGCAGACAATTATTATGCTGTTTTAATATAGGTATATATACCCCATTAGTTCTTTTTAATGTTACATCTTCTATTAGTTCTTCTATCAAAGTGATGGGATATGCCCTATTCAAAAACATTTGTTTTAGATTGGAACATTCCTCTAAAAATTCTTTCTCTAAGGTTATCATTTGCGCAGCCGATACTAACTGGCCTTTAACCACTGACTTTTTTGGTGTTTTGGATGTGCGCTGAAATAATGGAAAAATTTGTTTGAATACCTGGGTTTTCTGAAAATTTTTGCTTCATACTCTTTTAGTGTATCATTTTTGATCAGTGTCACATCCAAATATGAAGGTGATGTTGCATTAAATATATATGTTAATTGCAAAAACTCTGTGGATCTATTTAAGATGTTAACTACATTATTAGCCATATTCTCATCTCCTTCAATAATCATAAAAATATCATCAATAAATCTAACATAGAATTTGATGACATTCTTAATGGCATTGTTCCCAAACACATATGTGTTTTCCCAAAATGACATTACCAAATTGGCAAAACTAGATCCACATGGAGAGCCCATAGCTACTCCTTTTTTTCTGGATGTAAAACTGATTATCAAGTAATATAAAGTTATATGACAAAATAATGTCCAGATGATCTTGTACCAAAGAAACTTCATCTTTTGGTGCACCCTTTTGTCTCATTCTTATTGTTGCCCATTCAATTCCTTGTTGGTGCAGAATGCTAGTATATAACTCTTTTACATCTACTGTTAAGAAATTATTTTCTTGTTGGTATGTGACGCTATTGATTTTCTCTAAGAAGACCCAAGAGTCTTTTACTATCCATTGTTCCATTGCCACATATTTTTTCATGATTGTGTCTGCCAGTTTGGCACAAACATACATGGATGACCTTCTCCCATCCACTATTGGTCTAAAAGGGGGGTCAAAGGCATTTTTGTGAATCTTTGGAACACCGAACATGCAAGGTGCTCTTTGTGACTCAACCACTAAATAATTATACATATGCAAGTCAATTCTTGCTTCTATAAACAATTCATTTAAGAAGCTTTTAATAAATTGATTCAATCTGTTGTTTTCATTAATTGATGATACCTCATATGTATCAGTGGTTAAGATTTCTTTAATTTTTCTAACATAGTCTGGTGTATCCATAATAACCAACCCCCCCTTTGTCTGGGTTCATCACCCTCACATTCGCTGCCAGTAACACCTCCAAGTTCTCTTTTTCATCCTTGCTCAGATTGTACTTATAACCTGATTTTGTTTCACTTAATTTCCTCAAATCTAACTCGCATATTTTTTCAAACATATATAATGTATTATGCAATGGTGGATTGAAACAACTGGAAACTCTTAAATGGACATTACTAGTGACTTGACCACCTAACAATTGTTTTAAATTCAATTTTCTCACAAATATTTTTAAATCACAAATTGTTTGTGCCAAGTTCATTTTACATGCAGGAACAAAGGTTAAGCCTTTTGACAATGTGTCCACCAATTGTTCTGAAACATGAAATGATGAAAAATTAAAAACAGACAAATCCCCCTGTTTATTTTTAACCACATCACATATTCTATGTTGCTGGTTAGTCGATGTTATCTTCTGCTGTTGTAATTTCTCCTCTTGTTCCATTGTTTAGTATTAGAAGTGGACACCTGTTGATTGATTCTTATTTCATTGCTGTTATTGTTGTTATTACGTGTTCTGATCCTTTCACTTCTCCAAACATTGTCATTATCAGCTTCTTCATTGTCAAAGTTATTCTGAACATCATTTTGTTGTGATGCCTCACCCACAAATTGATGAGCATCAGAAATTATGTCTCTGTCTTCATTATGATCAGAATTAACAGCTTGTTGTTTGGACCATATTTGTGATCCCGGGGGTGGGGGATAAGCTGCCACTGTATTATATTGCATCTGATCCCTTTGAAGTTTTGTTATTTTAATTTGCATTATTTTTTCAAAGTGCTGTTCGATACTTTGAAAACAACGAAGATATTCATATTTGTGTCTCCCAAAGTCTGCATGCTGTTTGATTTGACCATCTAGGGACTCAATACACTGTTCCAGTTCTTTTTTTTATCAAACTATAGTGCTTAATCATAATTTGTAATAATTGCAGGCCTTGTTGGTTAAAAAACTTGATTAAATCCTGATGGAAAAACGATCCTTGCAACAGACCAGTGGGGTATCGCCAAGTTCTAAGCCCTTTTGGTACAATTTCAAGTTTCAAACATTCTTGGAAATACTCTATTTCCAAGCACAATTTTTTGTATTTCATCATATTTTGATCAAATGAGTTTAAAAGTTCTGGTAATGTTTTATCCAAAGTGTTTCTACTTGGTGATACGTTAGTCGAATTATTTGCCCCCAACAAACCTATTGGTGATGTTAACCAGTCTTTTAGGTTTGGTACTTGTGTTATCTCACTTACAGGAATCTGCATTGATTGTTGGTGCATAATTACATTGCTTTGTGCCATTGACCTGTTATTATTGTCATTGGCACTGGCAACACTAGAATTTAACAAGTTAGATACAAATCCTGTTTGCATTGTTTGTCTATGTTGTCCTTGACTTCATTCAGCATTACAAATTTGTACAGTACCTGTTTGAATTGATTGTGTAGAAGGTAATGCCATCACTTGTCCCACTTGTCCTGGCTGGAAAGAGTTAGAATCCACTTGTCCTGTTTGTACTAACTGACCAGGATTAGAAATGACCATTTGGTCCTGTTGCTGCTGCACCGTTGCGAGAGTATATATATATATATATATATATATATATATATATATATATATATATATATATATTTATAGATATAATACAGGTCTGTGACAAAAGCAATTTGGTTCTATGACTGATATATTATGGCTTTTGATAGTGTATATCTTTGAGAGAAACCAGTGTCATTGAAATTTTGGCGGGGAAGTTTTATATATATGTGGTTTGAATTTTAACTGACATTGTTTAGGTTTTGTTCTGAAGAAGTCTAGCCATTTGGACTAGACAAAAACATGTTTCATTCAGCGTTTTAATAAACTCAGTGTTCTCAAAGAGGTACGGCATTAGCGGCTTTTGTGCAAATCCATTCTAGCTCCTTGGTCTCTGTTTTCAACTTAACATCTCCCCCTCTGTGATTAATGGCAACCCTATCTATTACCATGAAATTAAATGTATGTGTATCACCATACCTCTCAACATGCCTTGCCAGAGCATTGGTATCTGCCATCCTCCCAATATTCTAGTGGTGTTCCCTCATCCGATCCCTTAACCTCCGTGTTGTCATGCCAACATAAAATGAGGTGCAGATCAGACAATATGTCAAATAAACAATGTTGGCGCTATTGCAACTGGCTAAAAGTCTAAATCTGAATACCCTATTCAAATCTGGATGCAAATTGTCACCATTGGAGTACCTGTGCAATCATAAATTACATTTGCCACAAGGGAATTTACCAAAATTGTTCACACTAGGGTTCTGTGATAAGTCCTGTTGGGACCGAGGTCCACATAGTAACCTTTTCAAGTTCTTCTTATTTTTAAAAGTGTATCTCGGGACTTCCCCTACCAATTGTCTAATGTTCTCATCAGCACACAGTATGTTCCAGTTCCTGCGGTACACATCCTGCAGTAACCTAACATTACTGGAATAAGTAACTGACATTCTCATAGGTTTTTCAAACATCTCCCACTGGCAATGGCAGTGGAGTCCCTTCAGAAACGTAGGGTTTCCCCTCCAAATTCCTTCTCCCAGAGACCTCCATCAAGGTTCCTTGGAGCTCATCTTCAGCATAGCCTCACTGTAAGAATCTTGCCTTCATCTCACCAAGATCCCCCTCAAATTTTGTGCTGTCAGCTGTTATCCTTGACGTTCTAAGCCCTTGTCCTCTTACAATGTTTTTAAAAATGTGCTGGAGGTGCATACTCTGTCTATGAAGGTAGCTACGTCTATAACAGTCTTTCCTAAAAATCTCTGTTTCAAACTGCCCTCCAGCCTTCTGGATCACCTTCACAACCAATAAATGGCATCAAATGAACTTTTCATAGAAAACTTGAGGAAACTCGTACTCGCATTTAAATAGGAGATGAAGGGTGCAAGAGATAATTCATCACCATCCCAAAGGACAAAAAGATCATCCACAAATCTCCTATAAAATCTCAGGGACCCTTCAAACTCCCTCAGAAGATGTTCTTTTTCCCACATGGCCACGCCATCCATTTGACTAAATAAAACATCCTCAAACATGAATATGTTATTCTCAAGGATCAATTCCAAAAGCAATGATAGTAAATCAACACATTGTGCATCATGAAGGCCATTCTCTACTAAATACTGTCTAAAAAGCTCTATACCTACCACATTAGGAATAACCGTCAACAGGGACTGTACATCTATGGTGATCATCAACATTCACCTGTCCATTCCTAAGGTCCAAGCGTATGCATAAAGATCTCTCAAGAATCATTTGGTATCTAATAAAATATTATTATTTCTCTTAAGTATAGCCTTTAGATGGTGTTCGGCATATATAGAGAGGGGCTCCATAGATCAGCCCCTCCCTGACACAATGGACCTCATGGGTAGCAGCACTGGATGTTTATGGACTTTAGGAAGTCCCTGTATAATGGATATAACTGGGTCTTTAATAGTAAAGTACTTGAACAAATCTAAACTAATGACACAGCATTGTAAACATTCAAATAAAGCATAATAAATTGACACATCACATCTCTGTACCTGTTGATAATCAACTCTTTGATAAAACATGTTATCATTTAACATACTGAACATTGCATCTCTATAATAAGTATAGTTCATAACGACCAGCAGTCCTCCATTATCTGCTGGTCTTACTAAAATAGAGACATCATGACACAGAAAGTCCAGGGCTGCTCTTTCCTCTTTACTCAAATTATTAAAACACATTTTAGAAGTATTCCCATCATGCATATTATATATCTCTCTTATGCATGCTTTCTCAAAGGTTTCGACTGCTGTCTTATTAAACAGAATATAACCACTAGGTTTTTTGAAACTGTTCAATAAAGAGTCATTACCACTAACATTACCAAACTGCATTTTAGGCATCAAGCTTCGTGTAAATGTTTTCAGTTCCAAAATATTGTCTGTAACAGTCATTTTACTTGCTGGAATAAAAGACATATCTTTGCCCAATACTCTAGTCTCATTGTCCATCAGCACCCGATGAGATATATTCCAAATTAGCATTTGTTCCCTGCTGCCACATGGGAAAAGTCTCAATAATAAATTGAACATTAAGCCCATTTTATTAGCTAGGGACCTACAAAAGTAGGGTTGGTAGTTTTTATGCCATGTTATTTTAAGATGTTTATGTCTATATAGGGTATATATTTTTATACATATATGTTTATTTTTATATTACTACAGTGATTTTATTGTAAGAATTTAATATAGAAGGTTTAATTTTGCCCAATATATACTGCAATGTTAAAATGTTCTTGTAAATTATATATCACATGTAATTTTTCTGTACTTTAGTTACATTTGGACAAGAGTTTATGCTGAATGCAGTATGACTTTAAGTTGAGAGGGAAGGATAATGCATTAGCATAATTAATTGAATTGATAGGTATATAATTCGAAGAGTTTTTCTTTGCGTTGTCTGATGAAGTGGCTTGGTCCTCGAAAGCGCTCACCTGTTATCTGAATTTTTATTAAAAGTATTTTATGTTATTTACAGCCGTGGTGTGGTGCCTCCTTTTTCTATTTTTATGATTTGATTGTTGGTTGGAGGCACTGTTTGCTATTACCACTTATATATATATATTAAACTCAGCAGATCAAGATATATCTTATATGATCCACATACAGATAGATAAGGGTAATCAGGTCTGATGCGGATATGGAGAGACAGTTAAGGTATACATAGCTGACTGTAAGCACAGAGATATACAGACATCACAGTTCTATAGTCAGATGTGGGTTCAGACATAGGCTGAAATTAGCTAAGTGTAGGAGCATGCCCAATATGACCAACATTAATTACAGTGGGACTCCAGGCCAGACCTACCTGTACTCCACTCCAGGATTTTTTGTGCTAGAGCCAATTGTCTGCTGAACCTGATGAAACAGTCCAGCACATCCCTGTTATAATGTCTGAGTGAATTTCTGGTGTGTGCTGTCCATAATGTATGATCGATATCTATGGTATGTACAGAGTGTATTGAAATGAACAGAGTTTTGCATAATATGTCTGGTACATTTTACATAGCAGTGTGATTTCTTGGTACATCAGTGGCAGATCATTATAGATTGATGTGAGGAACTGCTGACAGACAGTTGGGCTAACGACTCCGTACACTGCAGCAAACCCATGCTACTACACAAACTGTTCTATTCTACACTTTCTACATTTGTCTGGCCAGCAGTTCATCCTTCCCCTTATATGTGGGCCTTTGTCCTGCCCTCCTCCAGTTCCTGGCTTTGTCCACAGTTTCTGTTCTATGTAGTTGTACGTATGCTGTGACTGGGGTAAGAGATGTAACACCACACACAGGGTTACAGACTTCACACCTCAGACTGTCCCTGTTTTGCAGGTTGTCCAGCATTGTGCCCCATACATCTGCTCTGGTCCTCAGACAGTTTGTGTTGTACTGTTATTATAAGGCTACATGTTGCTCATACCTCCCAAACTCTTACAACTATTAATCTGGACAGGGCCATATATAGCAGTGGGACATAGACCTAAACATGGGGACAAGATTTAATATTGCTCTTACAAACCTAGACAGTTGAAAAACAACAAAAAGTAGGCAGGCAACAGTAATTCTTAAACATTTATGGTTAGCGCTTTCGTCAAGTATTCTTACACTCATCTTCATCAGACACTAGTTAAAATAATGGTAGCCATATTTAAAACCAGATTCATAGTCACATGTTCAGTCACCTCACATAACACCATGTCACCTGATACAATTCTTATTTCTATAACACATGTACATATTGATCTGAAATCGGCCTAATAACAGAACTGTTAGACATAATTTTGTCCAACAACTTTGTTTTGTTCAACGGCCAGTTTTATTTACAGAACAGTGGGGTGGCAATGGGGTCCCCAGTGTGGGGCATTTTTGCTAACTTAGTAATGGCCTTTTGGGAGGACCAGTTTGTGCATAACACCATAAATACATTTAAGTGTGAGATTCATTACTATACCAGATTTTTGGATGATATTTTTTTGATCTTTAAGGGAGAAGAAAGTACGTTTAAGGAATTTATGATATACTGCAACAACATGACGGATTTTCAGGTATTCACCCACGTATTTCATACTGAAAGAATAGCTTTTCTTGATGTAGAATTAAGGAAGGATAATGCCAACAAACAGTATTTAGCCAAAATACATTGGAAGGACACTTATTGTAACTCCTTCCTCCATTACAGTAGTGCCCACCCCCAACATCAAAAAAGGTCCATAGTAAAGGGACAACTGCTCAGGGCTGCAAGAATGTGTACTACTGCCATTGACTTTGAAAAGGAGTGTAGAATGTTATTGCAAATGTTCACAAACAGAGGATACCCTATAAACATGTTGAGCAACCTATTTGAGGAAGTTCAAATAAAAGGACAAATGGCCATTTTAAAGCCATTTTAGACAACAGCAATCAGGGGATGAGTACTGATGATAGGGTACCTGTTGGAGGTGAAAGTAACCTAAAGGTCGATTATAGGTATGCCTTCATTACTACATTTAGTTCAGATGGTGAAAACATTAGACAGATTTTGCAAAAGAATTGGAATTTCTAAGTAGACAAATAATTTATTAAATTTGGACCTGCACCAAATGTAGTTTACAGGAGGGGGATTAATTTGAAAAACTTTTTGGAACTGCCAAAGATGATACATATTCCAGGTATGTACAAATGCAAAGCCTGCTCTTATTGCTGGTTTATGCAAACAGGTAACCGATTTAACATCCTGGATGAAAAAGTCACTTGTAAGGGCAGATCTAATTGCATTTCCACTATGGTTGTTTACCTCACTTCCTGCCAGTCTTGTACAGGTTTTTACATCAGCAAGACTGAGCGTAAACTAAGGGAAAGAGTGTATGAGCATATTTACCACATTAGGAAAGCCAAAACAGACGCTCTCGCAAAACATGTGGTAGAACACCCTGGTCATTCCTTCACGTTCAGGGTGATTGACCAAATTGAAATTGACATCAGGGATGGTCCATTAGGCTTAACATTTGAGGTGAAGGAGCTGATTTGGCAGCTTAGAACTAGGGCCTATGTGATACCAGGGTTGAACGACTTATGCTCTTTGGCATGTGTCTTGAAACTGAGGATTTAAAACGTTAACACAAGGCTAATACTCAGGTGACTAGACATATAATTTGGGGCACTCTTTGTGTTTGTTATATACACACAAATCCCCCCCCCCTTATAAACAAGTACATGCATTCATGACATTCAACTGAAATTTATTCAGGTTGATTAGTGACATGTAACAATTTTTATGTTCACAATAACAAATAGTGCTTTTTGGATGTTTTAACTGGCTTTATCATGTATATTTATGTATTGTTTGTATATGTACATATGAATTTGAGTATTAAGTCAATGGGAAAGTGTATACAGATTTTTTTACACAATTGTTTATACAGTTTTTAGGTACATGTGTTATCGAAATGAGAATTGTATCAGGTGACATGGTGTCATGTGAGGTGACTGAACATTGTGACTATGAATCAGGTTTTAAATATGGCTACCATTCTTTTAACTAGCGTCTGATGAAGTTGAGTGTATGAATACTTGACGAAAGCGCTAACCATAAAAGTTTAAGAATTACTGTTGCCTGCCTATTTTTTGTTGTTTTTCAGTAGTTTGTTTTCAGTTTGACTCAAACCTAGACAGTTGTTAGAATGGTTTTGTATTAGCATGCGTTTTCCAATGGGTATGAAGCCTGCATCTCAACTGTCTGTCATTAGTTTCTCACAGCAACCTTTATTGATTTGCCAATAGTCTACCAGAAAACTGCAATGTTATAACAAACAGAAGAGATATATGACCCATAAATGTGGGCATTCTGCTAAACTCTGTACATCTGTGAGGTATGGCTGGTGCCCACTGACTTGTTGTAAGTACTGACACAGTTGCATGACAGCGTTTATATCCTGGTGCTACACTGACTTGTTATAACATGCTGTTCTACTAGCCATCATCTAGGTTACTCAGGGCTGTGTACTGTCCATATATGTGGCCCCCTGTCCTTCCATTGTTTCTATCTTTGTACAGTTTTCTTGCAGTAACAAATACTGACATAATGACAGTCTGTAGAACTCCTACCATAGGTGTAGCTCACATGCAGAACAGTAGGCACAGCTAGTCTCGAACCATGTACCCCATCAACCATGGTAATGTACTTACCAACTAAGCCACAACAGCCACCGAATAGTGCAGTTTACTTCCTGACATTATCAACCACAGACTAACATAGCACTTTGACCCCTGCATATTGGGGAAATGGTACATGTCACCAGGTTGATTGGACAGCCAGGGATTGTGTGGTCTTCTGCTATTACCTTGCAAACATACTGTGACTGCAGGTTTATGGGGACACTGGTGTATTGGGGGTAGGGGACTCAAGCATTGATAGTCACGCATCTGTCCTGTGACACCACTGTATGTCATTCCCTCACATAGTGCAGTGGGTTTTGCTGGCTGGGAGCCTACTGCATATTATGGTCTGGCCAGTATTGGACAGCAAGTTCCTGTTGTCCCACACAGCAGTTGTCAGTTGTCTGCAGCTATCCCAGTAGCCCACTCTATGCCCTTGCATACATGTGGAAGGTCCATACAGTCTACTACACCATTCATTTGTTGTAAAGAAAAGTGACTTAACTTGTGCCTGCAGCAGTTGAGATAACAGTGCTTCAGGGCTGTCTCTGTCTGATGCATGCAGTACACAGCCAATACATGGTAACATACAGGTTGTGTGGTGTGGCTGGCATCCTTTTTACTATATGTGAGTCAGAGTGAGGTGTTAGTCCCTAGGACCCTAGGTTGTCAGTGCATGTGCTATGCATTGCCTCTTTGCCAAGGCCAGGGCATATCTGGCATGCCTACATCTGCCTACAAAGATAGGCTCGGGTGTTTCCTCCTATTAGTCCCCCTGTGAATGTGGGGACCTTGGCACTGGTGGGGTGTAGTGTGTCCCTTCCCTGTGATGTTCCTGTGGCAACTCTTTCTTCAGGATCATATTGTGTAGCATGGCACATACTATGAACATGTGTGCACATGTGGCTGGAGAGTACTGCCAGGCTCCCCCAGAAATATTCAGGCAGCAGAACTGTGACTTGAGCAGTCCAAACTCATGCTCTATGATGTTTCTAGTTTATGTGTGTGCCTTATTATGACATTCTTCAGTAGGTGTGTGTGCATTTCTAATTGGTGTCATCATCCACAGTTCCAGTGTATCGCCATCATCCCCCAGTAGATGATTGTATGGGATGTTCCCCCTGGCAAATGTCTGGTACAACTGTGAGGCATGCCAGATGTGGGGGTCATGATAGCTGCCAGGGCTGCCAAAGCACACATTCATTATAATGCCCTGGGCATTGCACATAACCTGGCAGTTGATGGAGTGATACCCCTTGTTGCTGATGTAGACTCTACCATCTTCACCAGGTGGTTCTTTGATGTGCACATGAGTGCAGTCTATGGCACCCAGTACCTCAGGGTAGTGTGCTACATGGTGGAAGAGATGAATATTGCTGACCCTCTCCACACGGGTGTGGGATAAATAAATGTGCTCACTGGCATGTGCTTGCATGGCAACCAGGAACTGGTGGAGTACCCTGGATGCAGATGCCTGTGAGATCCCCATTATGTCCCCAGTTGGTCCTTGAAAAGTACCTGTAGCTAATATTCTAAGGGCTACACATACCTTTGTTTCCACTGGGATGGGTTCCCCTCTGTTGGCTCTGGATCTGAGTTGATGGTGGCAGAGGTCAGTGAGTTCTTGCAGTATGTCCATGTCCATCCTGTAGCACTCTACAATCTCCTACTCATGTAGCCCCTGGAAGGTCACCGTGGGCCTGAACACTCTTCTCCTTCTCAGTATGGGCCTACTGTCAGCATCATCATCTTCACTGACCTCAGCCTCAAGCACATACAGACGTAGCAGAGCAGCAGCAGCCCCTAGCATTTTGTCCATTAAAATTTCCAATAGTGTACTCCAATGGTGCAGAGTATGTGGGAAAATCAGATTGTAGGGTGTATGCATACTTTATAGTGGTGTACTGCAGTTGCAGCATGTGTGATTGACTCATTATGCTGCATTCCACCTAATAGGTATATCACTGGGGGGTTGAATGGACCAGTGTCTGTTGAACAGGCTTGTCAGTCATTTCTACTTGACTGGCTTTCCCAAGCTATTTTATTTTTTTTTTTCTAATTTTTTCACTACTAATCAGTGTGGCACTCAGTGCAAACCTGCTGCACCAGTGCTCAGCAGTTTTGACACTCCTCCAACCACGGACACACTCAGCTTTTCTTAAACTAGTTAAAACATGGTCAGCAGCATCAGACCCACCCCCGCTTATCTGTGCTTAGTTGAGCTCAAACAGGCACTGCTGAGCTCCAATCTGTTTTAACATAGTGTGACACACCCTCATTTGATGTTAGCTACCTGTTCTACCACTACCTACATGGTTCTAGCCTTACCACAGGTTGCATCTGCAGACACTGTAGCTCTTTTTGCTTTTCAATAACCCTACTTATTGACCTACAGCTAATTAAGTATACCCTAGATACTTCACTACTCCAGGGCCTGTCTCCATAGTAACCACTGACACCTGCCATTGTAATGCTCTGCATGTTGGGCACTATAATGCAATATATTTGCAAATGTCTACTTTTCACTTTTTTACACTTTTTAATTTTTTCCCCATAACTGCATGTTTGAGTGTCACTGCGCACCACACAAATGTACTATATGTATTAAAAAAATATTAATTTTTACGTGATTTGCATTACGTCCAGGACTCAGTGGCCATAGTTTTGTCCATCTGCATGCCTACGGTATCATATCCACCTTTTTTAGGCTTTTACAGCCCCTGTTTAAAAATTACAGGCCGGTACATGGTTTCCATCCGCTTACATTTCTTACAACAACATGGCACCTACATGGGTGCCTTTCTGCTTATTGTATCACAAATCAACCTCATTTGCATGGTTTTCACCAGCTTATGAGCTGATTTGCATTCCGCAGACACTTCCATGTCTGCACGCTCGTGCACACCCCTCTGCCTTTTTTCCTGGATCACTCGCGGTCATGTTCCATGTTAGGGCTGTAACACTATGCCTACATGAAGAATCACTCTGTGTAGCCTTTATTGATTTCCACCAAGAATCTTTTATAGTTCTTAAAAAAATGCATATTAAAGTTAATTTTTATATTTTTAATAATTGATGTTGCCAAAACCTAAAAGTAAAACTATTGTTAAAAATGTGGAAAATGCCTCTTATGAGCAATAACTATACAGTCCTTTAAAATATCATAATTTTGCTGCTCTTAAATTTTAACACTGGTGTTAAAGAAACATGGTCATTTAAACACACCACACAAAGCACAGAAAACTTATTTAGCATTGATTAGACAGTTCTATGTTGCAGGTTTCTGTTTGCCACTTGCCAGTGTTAATTCTTGTTCAATTATTAATAAAAAGTCACTGACAAGACTTTACTCTGACCCCTGCCTTCATTAAATCACTCTGCAGGATAAATTCTAACCACACATTACTTGTACTTTTGCTCAGAACTAACCTTATCAACACATTGAAGCATTGAAAAAGTTACATAATGTATATTTTCTCTACTCAGCATTGTCCAGAATGCTAACTGAAAATGCACCTGCACCAGTCTCATTTGCACTTTTCAGCTAAGTCTTGCAAAATAAATTGTGAGTTTTTGCCTTGAGAAGTGAATTTTCTCTCAGTTATAATCACCATCATACAAAGAGTGAAGCCAAAAATAAAAAAAATAAGTCAGTGGGATGATTTCTCAACTCTGTGGTCTTACGGCATTAAAATGTTAATATTTATGATCCCTACACTCACAGAAATCACCCTCTCTAGATCTGAACTGTGAATCCATAGCTTTGCCATAAAACGTTGAAAAGATTAACTATATTTTCTACATCAAAATTGACATTATGTGGTAGAGAAAACAGCACATATACACAATGTTGTAATTCTGATATAGTATATTTAGGGAGCATAAACACAGACAAACTATCACACTTGTCATTTGTCTTTTCACAGTTTAAGTCTTGCTGAATGTGATACTCAAAGAAGCTATGCTAGTGACACGTATCACTGTACAGACAAATGTCTGCATGGCACAGTACAAAGAAATGCCTGCATGTGACTATACAAGCAAATATGTGCATGTCACAGTGCAAACATGCCTGTCTGTCACTGTACAATGTCTGCATGTCACAGTACAAATACATGACTACGTCAAAATGCAAACAAATGTCTTCAAGTCAAGAGTGTATTCTTCCCTTTCTTTTCTGAGCTTTATTCACTTTTACTGCATTTGTAACATGATTGTATTACATTTTGCACTGAGAATGACTTTTTATGTTTAAGTTTTATATTTTTGTCATGACTTACAGACAATTTTTACTCAGATGCACATTTAAACTTTATCTCCTAAGTCAGTAAATGTAATAAAACTTTGCAGTAAACGTCTTGTCTGATTCACCCTCTGTAATTGTACTTCCCATTAACGGGAGCTGAGAACTGAATACAAAAAGTGCAGGCAAGTAAAGAAAGAACTGAGTTAAGCAGACTCTGATCTAACTACATTTATTTTTACTAAATTAATAAGCCTGTTCATTTGCTGTACCCATATTTTGTAAGTCCTTTTGTAAGGAACTGTTGTACAAGCCATTTTATTTTTACATGTAAATTGTATCCCATGTACACTACAAGAAATCTGTGCTTTAAAAATGAACAACCCCATGGCTTAAAATCTCAGAAAAATTCTGCAGCACTAGTAGCTCCTTCATGAATAACATGCATTACAGGTGTTTGTTTATCTTGCTGCAAACTCATAGGTTCAAATTAGATACGACTTTAAAAAGTTAGAGTAGGACATGAACTTGCAGTCTGTATATTTAGGTTGTGTGCCTCTAGGAGGACATGAGTGAGTATTAATTCAGTGAAATCATGCTGGATAAAAGGAACAGCCTATTTGTAGAGGTAATAGAATGATCATTAATTAAATTCAAAAACACATGTAGGAGAATAAAATAATTGCTAGAACAAGATGGGTAAATAATCAGCATTTTAAAAGGGTCGGCAGTTCATGCAACATACAAAACTATTGACGGACTAAATGTACATAAAATTCAGTAGTTATCATTTTACATTTTAATATTCTATGATGATAAATTGTGTTTCTGGTAGCAAAGCATTTCATCGAGACAATCTTAACTTCACAGTGCACCTTTTATTTCATATTTGGTGGCTTTTCTAATACTACAGGGAAAACCGTAAATTTCTAATACTACTAGGAAAATAGTAACTAAGAGACATGCCCTACCACAAACAATCAAGGAGGATGATCTTTCTTACAATTTATATGCTAACCCTCAGCATGGCACTTAGTGCAGATGGTCAAGGCTATAAGCTGTTAATGAGCTAGTAGTTCCTGTGGTACAGGGTTTGATTCTCTCAGCCCTGATTTAACTACTATGTAACCTTGATTAAGTCATTTAACCTGACAGTGATTTGGACTAATGGAATTTGAGCTAGACTCCTTAATGGTCTTAAACAACATGCCTGGCAGCTACTTAGAGTCATATTTCACTACAACAAAGGAATGATGGGCTAAGTTGATCCACTGTGAGTAGTCAACGCACAATGTGTAGGCTGCAATACTGAGTCCAACTTGTTATACAATGCAACTGCAAAATCTGCTGGTGACATACATTTGATGGACATTTTTACAGAGGGCTAGTTTTCATGTATCCACTATGTTGAGAATTTTGTTAACATACCTCCTTACTTATATATATGAACTCCAGCCATACAACTCCAGAAAAAAGAGAAAGATTAGAAAAAAGTGGAAAAGCACCTCACATAACTGTAACCTTGTGTGTGTGTGTGTGTGTGTGTGTGTGTGTGTGTGTGTGTGTGTGTGTGTGTGTGTGTGTGTGTGTGTGTGTGTGTGTGTGTGTGGTGAGGGAGGGGAGTAGTATGAAGGAAATCTTGATCGTCCAGTTGCCATTAATCAAATTATAGAACTCCTGGAACATCTTACTCTGACATTTGACTGCAACTGCTTCAGTCCAACTCCATCCAAGCTAGATAAGTATTCCACATTGCATAATTGCACTGTTTTTCTTATTATTTGAAAGTGTTGCAGTTATATTTTGGTATTACTCACCGAGTTTGCACTTTTTTCATACTTTAAAGAGATGTTGTATTTCATTGTATCACATGCTGTGTGTGGAAATCACCAAGGAAAGCTTAGAATGTGTTGTTTTGATTGGTCAAGGGACTATTTTGCTTGTTTGTTGATTATCCGTACTCACATAAAGTTGTTGCTTTTGTGGAATGCTGCTCATCATGCAATGGGGGACATCAGCAGCACACTGAC
This sequence comes from Protopterus annectens, assembly GCF_019279795.1. Taxonomy (NCBI): domain Eukaryota; kingdom Metazoa; phylum Chordata; order Ceratodontiformes; family Protopteridae; genus Protopterus; species Protopterus annectens. The sequence continues at coordinate 1,597,416,823 of NC_056735.1, read as the reverse complement.
GCTTCATAGGTATGTGGTAGTATGATAAGTTCATATTTTGCAGACAGATGAGCACTGTGTTGTAGCATACACTAAGATTGTAGTTCTTTAGATGCATAGTACCAAAGCAAACCTGCCATATACCACAATATTACCCAGTTACTGGGGTTTGAGCTATAGGATCATTGCTGAAATACTTTTTGTCTTAAGCATTGTAGTCTCATTTAAATAGGACTCAACTAAACCTATTCTTGACCTCCTAGTACAACTTCACTTGTAATCCACAGAATAAACATCTGGAACCACAAATAAACACTTTTAGGCATGCTGACCCAGTGTAGCAGTTGTCACTAGAAACAAGGCCGTCACATACAGGTAGTATAATTACCAAACATGTTGCCAGAAACACACAACACCACATTCAACATATCACATACACTAATGGCCAAGCACAAAAACTCATGTTTGCTGAGGCTTTAAAATTAATCTACCCAAACCTGAAAGACCACTTACAAACAGCTATAAAAACAGAAATTCTCAGCAACCTCACAAATATTCTGCCAAAGCAGCACCCACCACAATACATACAACTTCAACTCATGGTGTCTCAACTAGTAAACCCATAAAGGTGAACCTGCATGCAAACAACTATTGTTGTCATACAAAATTCCATCCTGAGACAAACAGATGTTCCACTGACTAAGCTGAGCTAGGAAAGGGTCACAATCAGCAACCTATCAGGGGCCAGGATACAGCAGATCATGCATGCACTCAGGTTACTGAACCACAAATAAAATACAAATTTGTCATTGTACAAGTGGATGTAAATGACCTAAGATAGATCTCTCTGGTCTTGATGAAGAGAGAGAGACATGATGGAGCTCTCAGGCAATGTGTCTCAAGCTAGTATCAGATTAGAACTAAGCATCATTTTACCTTCTCTGATCATGATTTTACACTATGAGCTGAAGATAAATGACTTTATCAATTGGCTTAGATTTTGATGTCATTCAAAGGGGGAGGGGGTTGTCATATTGGGAATATATAGATGATAGACCACGCTGCTTCACTAAGGATGGTCTGCACCTTTCTCCCTTAGGCATTCAAATATGGGCTACAAATGTCCAACTCCATAATGCCTTTTTTAGGCAATGCCAACCTGATAATCCTTCCAACATAACAAAACCAACCCAGGAAAATCTAAAGGTATTACTGCTCAATGCCAGTTATCTAAACAAAAGGGGGTACATTATTTCTCAGCATGGAAGGAGATTCTCAACAAATCATGCTGTTTTTCCAGGGATGATCTGCACCTCACCCCTCAAGGACTTTGAATATTAACTAAAACATTATCCTCCCCCATAGTACCTTTTTTAGACAATGTCAAACTGAAAGTACTTCTGATGTATCAAATCAAATAAAGGAAATCTGAAGTTGTTATTACTCAGTGCAAGGAGTCTAAACAAAAAAAATCCACTCCCAAGAAACTCTAAAGAATGCTGATGTTTGTGTGGTCACTGAGGCATGATTTATAGTCATGGAGAGCACACCAACAGTGCAAGGTTATAATGTTTTCGACACATTTAAATCAGCTACCACCCAGATAGGGACAAAAGATGGAAGTATCTTGATTTTCATCAAAACTAAGCATACCTCAGTCAATACAGATAACTAAGGGAACAAAACAGGGTTGTCCATTATCTCCTCTATTATTCAAGCAAGTCATGGAACCCTTTGCAAATTCTGTAAGATCAAGTGCAGATATAGTAGGAGCACAGTTTAACCAAAATCTAAATTTGAAAATATTACTATTTGTGATGATATTTTACTAATGTTGAAAGATAACCAAAATTCTCTTAATTGTCTTTTCAAGTTTATGAAAGTATTTCAGTCCATATCCAGTTTCTCTTTTAATGAAGATAAAACTAAAATTCTATGTATAAATAACAACATTTCAAATATAGCACAGAGCATTTCTAAATATATAGTCAGACATCATAAAATATCATATCTTGGAATTATATTAGAGAATATAAAAGAAATCATTAACATAAACTACACTTCATGTTTAGACAAAATTAAATCTATTATAAATAATTGGAATAAATTCATATTCACAGTGGAAGAAAGATATATATTAATAAAGATGATATTATTACCAAAAGTACTATATATAATCCAGTCATTAGCTTTGTCCATACCAAAGAAATATCTAAAAGAATTCAATACATTGATGCTCAAACTTCTATAGCATCCCTACAAGCCCAGACTAGCACTCAAATCATCATTTAAGATCTTGGACACATAGAGGAAAAGAATTACCTAACATAGAATTATATTCATTCTCTAGTGTAAAAAGACTATTATTTGTTGGACAAACAAAAACTATCAAGCTAAATGGAAACAATACATGAAAGCATCTATATAAAAAATAATAACAGAAAATATGAACACCACAATAATATAATCAACAATAACTTTCTTTGGATTTTAAAAGACTTTATTTAAGGTAATCAAAACTTACTGATAAATTCACACATTATTATATCAACAAAGATAAATTTCAGAAATATTATTTACAAAGATCCAGAAAATAAAGCATGGTTGTTTTTGACATTCTCTATAGCATTTACTCAAAACAACATTGACACATTTAATATAAACACAATGCAAGATTTCAAACACAAGCAACTTGTATATTGGTATCAATTTATGAATAAAGAAAAATTGAATACCTCATAATATATTATAAATAAATTTAACATACAGAATGAAATGTGATTAGAAGTGCAAGACTGCAGGTTTTGTACTGAGGAAAAAATAAATTTGATGCAAACTTCAATTAAAAAAGAAATATTCCAATTTGTAGAAGTTTTAATATTACTGATGCATCATGATATTACAGAAAGAGGACTACATTCTAAACTATACAAGATCAATAGAATTAATGCAAATGAATGTAAAGATAACTATTGGAACTATTTTAGAACTATTAATACCTATTACCCCAGTAGCAATGAAAAAAATATGATGCTTTCTTTTATAGCTCAAATCACAACATCTTTGAAATGGAAGTTTTTTTCTTGGAAATTTCTTCATAAAACCTTTATTACACCACACGGTCAAAATTATGTTGAATAAGAGAAATAAATGTTGGAGGTGTGGGTTAAAGCTTAAAGCAGACTGGATGCACATGATTTATCATTGTAATATAATTAATACATTTTGGAAAGATGTTAACTTATTTTTACAGGCATTATTCACTGATAACTTTACATTAAGCAAATCTTTAATACTCTTAACACACCAATTCTGGCAAGTGTCAAAGAAAATGAATATCCTCTTCTAAGGAGCCTCTTGACTTTTGTAAGAAAAGTGATTACAAAAAAATGGAAAAAACATCTCCCCTCCCTCAGTGAAGGAATTTATGAATATTACAACTGAAGCTGTCAGCTAGAGATATTATCGATCAAATGAAGAACCACCAGAAAAACGTCAGCAATCAAGGCATGGCTAAAATTCAGAAAACTGTTAAATAAACAAACAACAAGTAACTACTAAAGAAGAATAAACTATAATAACAATGAACAAGATGATTATAAATAACTTTTTTATATGTGTAGACACCCTTGTAAATAGTTGACAAACAACAAGTAACTACTAAAGAAGAATAAACTATAATATCAATCAACAAGATGATTATAAATAACTTTTTTATATGTGTAGACACCCTTGTAAATAGTTGAATTGTTACTTATATTGTTCAATGTAATATTTGTTTTTAATTTAATAATGTATAATTCATACTTATAATTATTAACTTATGGTCTTTAACTTACATCTATTAATAGCATTTTTTATTTGAAACAATCACCACCTAACCTAATACCATATTTATGGGTGACTTTAATTATACCACTATTAACTGGGAATCAGATACTACACCAAACATACAGGTACAGAGATTTTTTGATTTTGTAAACACAAACTCCTTGACCAGAATGTCGATACATCAACAGAGGGTACAGCCATACTGGATCTGATCCTCACTAATATGGGAGAGTGCAGCATACCTCCTAGTGTAATGTCTTCTCAAATGTCATACCATAAAATGGTATCTTATGAACTAAAAATAAAGCCTGGAATCCCAGCTAACCCTGGAATATTGAGGAACTACAATAAGGTGAACGTTCTACTATTAATTAATAAACTGGCAAAATTTTAAGCCCCCATAAACCCTGAGAACACTGCTGCCTATGCAGAACTGTTCAGAGAAAGTCTATGAAAGCATGTTAACAGCTGCATACAGGCAGCTGTTCCCACCAGGAAGAAGTAGAGAACTAGCTAAAAAAAAAAAAAAAAAAAAAAAAAAAGCTATCCTGGTGGAATCACAACATCAGTAGGCTATATAACAAAAGGAAGAAAATTGTGGCAAAAATTAGGAGGTGCAGCACCCAGCAGGCTATAAGTACTCTCTTCAAACTAAACAAATAACTCGTTGTACAAATAAAGTCTACCAAAGCCAAATCTCAGGCAAACTAGGCCTCCCAGGCCAAGAATAACCACAAGGCATTCTTTAGCTATGCCCACAACCTCATAGGAAATACACAATTGTGTGTAGAGTTAATTGTAAATTGAGCCATCTAAACTGTGCCAGAAGATATAACAAACCTACTGGCTGACAAATTCAGTTGCAACTATACCCCTCTCTCCCTATCTACCTTCCTTCAGGAAATACCATCAAATATAACTACCCCTGCTATCACTAGGGGACAGGTCCTTAATGCTCTCTACAAAACCAAGAACACTTCATCAATGGGCTCAGACAATATCACATGATGCCTTCTAAATAGCATGAAACATGATCTATCTGGGCCACTGGAATTGCAATTTAACTGTAGATTCTAAACAGGCTTTGTACCTCATGAATGGAGAACAGCAACAGTCATTCATCTGCACAAAAGTGAGCCATCTACAGACCCTGGAAACTACAGACATATAAGTCTCACTAGTCTTATATGCAAAACCATGGAAAGAATTATCATGGAAATGATCAGTAATGACATAGGAAACCTCCAGATACTGGACCCAACCCAATGTGGCTTCATCAAGTGCAGGTCTTGCCTAGTCAGTCTGGTGGACTTCTTTGAGAAGGTCACCAAAGCAATGAATGAGGGCAAAATGGTTCACACTGCCTACACTGACTGGGCCAAGGCATTTGACACAATCTCCCACTCAGGCATTGTTGACAAACTTAAGAGGTTAGGTACAAACTCTTATGTTACCTGTTGGATATCAAGATAGCTCACAGACACGATCCAGTATGTTAGAACTGAGGATTCCACCTCTACAAAGAGGCTAGTCACAAGCAGAGTCACTTGGAGATCAGTCCTGGAGCATCTTCTTTTTAGCATTTACTTCTCTAAAGTCATGACCAATGTCAGTGGCCTCTGGCTGACTACATTTGCAGATGATTGCAAATTAGGAGCTGTCATTAAATCATCCATTGACACAAATGTTCTCCAGGGTTGACACAAACAAACGACTATTGCCAGAGCCATGGACTAAAACTAAATGCCAAGAAATGCCTAATAGTATCCTTTGGGAAGTCATCCAACCCTGGAAACTATAATATTGACAACACACCCCTAAGAGTTGACCCAGTAGTCAGGGGCTTGGGGGCACACATAGACAGTAATCTAGCCTTTGATCATCATATGTCTACAACAGTGAGGAAATCATTCTATGTTGTACAACTTATAAACAAAGGTATGGCATCTAGGTTCAAATAAATCATTGTTCCACTGTATTCAGTATTCATCAGACCTGTCATTGAGTACAGTGATCCATTTTGCATGTACATAACCAGACATATCCAACAATTGGAGCTTCTGCAGAGGTTCCTCACTAAAAGGATGCAGGCTGTAAGTAACATGACCTATGCAGACAACCTCAAGGACCTATCCTTGTTTTCTGTCTCCTATGGACTGTTGAGACAAGATCTATACCTGGCATACAAGGCATTGTCAGACTCCACTCTGATGGACCTCCGGCATTTCCTCAAAACAAACAGCACTAGGATCACCCCTTCTAAAGACTTAAACCTTGCTTGTGATATAAAAAGGACCTTCTGGAGAGACGGGTATGTATCCCAGAGACTACCCTTTCTCTGGAACAGACTCTCCATCCATGTGAAGAAGAATTCCTCCCTAATCCAATTCAAGTGTAGCTTGGACAATTGGATAGGGAACAGGAAATTCATCCCTGAATTGGCACCTATGTCTCTAACAGACACAAGCAGCCTGTAAATGGTTCATCTCCCAGGCTCCTGCTTGTAAATGTTTCACGTCCTAAGTCCCTGCTTACACTTATGAGAAGTACCAGAACTTGTCAGAGATTTGGGATGCATAACTAGGCTTAAAAAGACCCTTGTGGTCATTACCCTTGCACACACCTATGAATCTATGAACCTAAAAGCTCCATTCCCTGCACACTTTCCTCACACTGGAGAATATATACATCTGTGTAGTTAATGAGACATGGTTTAAAGCCACAGAGAACACCCCAACAGTGCAAGGCTCTATTGCCTTCCACACATTTAGACCAGCTACTGAACAGGAAGAGACAGAAGATGGAGGTGTCTCAATTTTTATTAAAAACAGTCATATTTCAAGAATCGTCAAACATTATGACACACTTGAACTTCTCCTTGTCCAGCTAACCATAGGCAAAGTCCCATACCATATCACTGCAAGCTACAGGTTCCCCTCTATGATCCAGGATACCCATACCACATACCTAAATAAACTGTACTTGCCCTGCATTGAACCCCTCACTATAATGGTGGGTAACTTCAACTACCCCACTATAAACTGGGAAACATAAACAACTTTCAATATTCATCCCCAGAGATTCCTGAACTTCATTTACACAAATGTTCTGGACCAGCTAGACTCTACACCAACTAGACCTGATCCTCATAAACACAAGAGAATTTTGCATCCACCCATGGGTAATGTCCTCACTTGAAATTTCAGACCATAAAGCTGTATCATTTGAAATTAAACTTAACCTGTGACTGCAGCTAATCTTCAAACTTATAGGAATTATTACATAGCGAACCTCCTAATACTGATTGTTAGTCTGGAAAAACTTCTAGCTCTCTCAAATCGTGTGAATTCCTCTGCCTATACATGCTTACAAAAACTTTATGCTATTATGAAAACAGCTACATTGAGACTGCTGTATTTAGTTAAAATAGCACAGGAATAATTCAAAGAACAAGTCTCACTGGTGGAATTCCAATATCAGAAAGTTGAAACAAACATTGCAAATACTGTGAAATTCAATGCCAGACATGGCAAGGCACCCCTCATCAAACTAAATAAGTAAATCAGGAAGCTTATCAAGTCCAAAAAAGTCATATTTGAGGTAAAGATAGCCTCACTGGCAAAGGACAACCTCAAGGTCTTCTTTAGCTGTGTCTGCAAACTCAAAGATAATACACAACAGTGTTTTGAACCAATTGTAAATCAAACCACCTATACAGAGCCAGAAGATATAGCAACCTACTGGCTTGCAGATTTAGATCAAATTTCTCCCCTCTTTACCCCCAACACCTCTCAAGGCATACACTGGATCTTAATTTCCCCAGCTATAACTAGCAAATGAGTCCTCAATATGCTCTCCAAAGCAAAGAATACTGCATCAAAGTGCCCCGGTAATATCCATGGATGCTTCCAGAATAGGAAGAAACATATCCTATTGAACTCAGCAAGATAGGTGCTCATCTTTAACCTCCTAAATGGTTTCATTCGTAGTGAATGGAGGACTGAAACTTCATTTACACAAATGTTCTGGACCAGCTAGACTCTACACCAACTAGACCTGATCCTCACAAACACAAGAGAATTTTGCATCCACCCATGGGTAATGTCCTCACTTGAAATTTCAGACCATAAAGCTGTCTCATTTGAAATTAAACTTAACCTGTGACTGCAGCTAATCTTCAAACTTATAGGAATTATTACATAGCGAACCTCCTAATACTGATTGTTAGTCTGGAAAAACTTCTAGTTCTCTCAAATCATGTGAATTCCTCTGCCTATGCATGCTTACAAAAACTTTATGCTATTATGAAAACAGCTACATTGAAACTGCTGTATTTAGCTAAAATAGCAGAGGAATAATTCAAAGAACAAGTCTCACTGGTGGAATCCCAATATCAGAAGGTTGAAACAAACATTGCAAATACTGCGAAATTCAATGCCAGACATGGCAAGGCACCCCTCATCAAACTAAATAAGTAAATCAAGAGGATTATCAAGTCCAAAAAAGTCATATTTGAGGTAAAAATAGCCTCAATGGCAAAGGACAACCTCAAGGTCTTCTTTAGCTGTGTCTGCAAACTCAAAGATGATACACAACAGTGTTTTGAACCAATTGTAAATCAAACCACCTATACAGAGCCAGAAGATATAGCAACCTACTGGCTGGCAGATTTAGATCAAATTTCTCCCCTCTTTACCCCCAACATCTCTCAAGGCATACACTGGATCTTAATTTCCCCAGCTATAACTAGCAAATGAGTCCTCAATATGATCTCCAAAGCAAAGAATACTGCATCAAAGTGCCCCAGTAATATCCATGGATGCTTCCAGAATAGGAAGAAACATATCTTATTGAACTCAGCAAGATAGGTGCTCATCTTTAACCTCCTAAATGGCTTCATTCGTAGTGAATGGAGGACTGAAACAGTTATCTCTTTGCACCATGTCAAGCCATATACTGATATGGGCAGGTACAGATCCCTTATTCTGACTAGTCTCATATATAAAGTAATGAAAATAATTATTATGGATATTACAAAAAAAAAGACACTGAAAATCTTCAGATACATGACCCAACAAAGTTTGGTTCCATCAAAGTCAGAACACGCATATTCAACCTGGTGGACTTTTTTGAGAAGCTCACTAGAGCTAAGGATGAGGGCAGAATGATACACACCTCCTATCTTGACTTAGTCAAAGCATAAAGCATTCAATACTATCCTATTTTGGGACATTGTAGACAAATGTACAAAACTAGGAGAAACCTCCTAATTGTTGGATAGCCAAATTGCTTACAGATAGGACACAGGATGTCAGGATTGGGGACTCTACCTCCACAAAAAGCAGCCAAGTGCAGAATCAGTCAAGGGTCTTATATGGAGAGTCTATTTTTTAGAATGTACTCTTTGGAAATTAAAGCTAATGTCAAACAATTCTGGCTGGCCAGGTTAGTGGTTGATTGCAAACTGAGTGCAAACACAGAATCTCCTAAGGATACTAATATTCTCCAACAGGTCCTATCACAACCTAATAATGTGTGCCAGGGTCATGGTCTAAAACTGAATGCCAAAAGATGCATAATAATAATAATAATAATAATAATAATAATAATAATAATAATAATATCCTTTAGAAAACCAACCACACCTGGGAATTACCACATAGACAATACACAACTAAGAATAGACCCTGTGGTTTGGGATGTGGAAGCATATGTGGACAGTGATTTGGCCTTTGACCACCATGCATCTACTGTTGTAAGGAAATCATTCTATATTGTGCAACATATATGCAAGAGTATGGCATCCAGATCCCAAAATGTCATCGTTCCATTGTACTCATCCTTCATTAGGCCAATCTGTGAGTACAATGCTTCCATTGTTATTTTCATGACCACAAAACTAATACAAGGCATAAACCAAATGGAAAACACAGAAACCCTCATAGCCATTTCTCTGTATTTTTTCTCCTACAGACTAGTGAGAAGTGACCTATGTCTGGCTTACAATGTATCATCTGATCCAGTAATGATGGATTTGCTGTACATCTGCAAGTCTAACAACATTAGAAATACCAATCAAATGACCCAAGCTACATTTGCAACATAATCATAACATGTTGGACAGACAGGTATATATCTCAGGACTAACCCTATTCTGGAACAGGCTTCCCATTCATGTGAAGCAGAGTTTATCTCTGACCTTATTCAAATGCAACTTGGACCAATGGATGGGTAATTGGAAACCTACCCCTTGGGAGGCACCTATAACCATATAAATGCTCAACCCACTAAACCCAGCTATGTGCCACTGGGTAATTTCTCCTGTCATTTACAAATGGGAAAACATAGTTAGGCTTAAAAAGACTGCTTAAGACCATTAGCTTAGGAATCACCTATGAATCTATGCACTTTTGTAAAGGGTTATTGCAATGTAAAACATAGATGATGATTAGGAGCAGGCGGAGGACAATGATGTCACTGACGATACAGAATGATTCTGAAGTCAGTAATGGCAGTCGTCTTTCCACACACTATTACCTTTAGCACGTTACTGTTTTTGATTATGATGATGATGGTGATGCAAAAAGCTACTATCAATAACAGCCACCAGCCCTTCTGTGCACTGTTTGTAAGGACGTTGATTACTATGATGATGAAGATAATAATGGTGATGATGGTGATAGAGAAGAACAGTGATATCATTAATGTCAACTGAACAAATATTGACACATTCTGTGCAAGCTCTGGGGATTACTCCAAAGTGGACTAAGCCAATGATAAGTATTTTGCATGGGGGCAAGCCCCCTGCATCCTGCATGTAGGGGGCTGTGCTGCCCATACCCCCTGCTAATTCTATATCCTAACTTAAGATCACATAATCCCCTTGAAAGGGAATATTTACCTACCCAGAGATTGTCAATCACACACACCTCTTGACCATCTGTCTGTGTAAATCAAATAGTGTTAACCAAACAAGTGCTGGCATTATGCCCTTTCAGTTCGGTGCCCAACACTTGACTAACAGGACTTTTATATTGTTGAAGTGTTGAAGTTTCACACATTTAAATGAGCTCATTTTTTTCAGTTACATTCACTATGCCCTTCTCCAAATTTTTTCAAAACAAAGTAAAAGAAAAAAAAAATATTTACAGTTAAAAAAAACCTCAGCCCTTTGAACAGGTGTCATCATCAAAATAACGACTACTTGCCATTATATTTAGCCTAAAACATTCATGCCAAAAATGTATTTTGCTAGGGCTTGCACATACATACGTTTCTGCTTCTTTATTTGTAATGTAGTTCCCTTCCTGAGTGTAATAAACAACCGATACATATTCAGTCAACCTTTTTACTTACGACTAGCTCTTTAAAAAAATTCCCTGTCTAGCCTTGAAAAATGGAAATAGTTTTGAGACTGTATGGTTGGTCCATTTTAAAGTTAATGCCACTGTGGAGATAGCTATTCACTTTCCCCTCTTGTTTCTTTCCACTGCATTTATCTTCCTTTTTTAAGTCTTCAGTTATTTGAAAACCATTTTCATTACCCATGTGTGTGTTACCTGATATCCACTAACAAATTCACAGAACAGATCACAGATAGTAATCTCTTATCTGTTGTCATTCTTATCCCAAGTTTATCAGTTTAAAACAACCAGATATCTGCACTCTTCTAAAACATATGCTTATGGAAAGTCACCAGTCTTGCTGTTTTAACTTTTTTCATTATTTAACATGTCTTAGAGAAATGAAGTAAAACATAACTCTTGACTATATTTATATTAGTCTATTCTTCTGACAATGTACATATCAAGAAGGAATTATTGTCAATATTATGCTTATGTAAACAGTGCCACGAACCCTCATAGTTCGCTCCCCAACTTCATCTTCATATCCAAAAATTGCTTAACTTTTTACCCCTACTTCTCAGTTTTCTCTTTCTTATCCTGCAGTGTAAGTTCTTCTTTTAAAAGTTCTTTCTTGGTTTACTATCAATTGCCAAGTCAGCTACCACTTAGAAAGGCAGTTATTTCACTACACAAACACACACACACACACACACACACACACACACACACACACACACACACACACACACACACACACACACTATGCAATGCTGCAGTTATTCCTTTATCCTTTGCATTTAGATGTATATTTTTTTCAAATATATTGCATTTTTTATTATAATGTTAAATCATTTAACACAAAATATACAGATTAAAAAATATTTTATTTGCATTTATTTCCCTCCCTTTGGTTCCTCACTGGCAATCACAACAAAAAAGATGCATGTGCTTTAGCTTCCCCCACCTTTTCAAATAAAAAGAGCATAGTGAGGCTGTCACTTAGTTCCCCAGTATTTGTCAAATTTAATTTATTATTAGTCTTTTGTCACAGCCTCTCACCATACCAGTTTCTGTATCATATCCCAGCACCACCTGACTGAGGCAAAATAAGGCTCATTTTTTTCCATTTTCCACTATTCAAGCATCTTCTAATGGGTCTAATACTTCCATTTATTCCACTATTCAGTAAATTTACTTAGTTATTAGTCTTTTCCGATTCCTCGCCTTCTTTCAGGACCAGCATCTGTTTTGAATCCAATCATTTAGTTCTTCTGTTCATCTTCAGAGCTTCTGTCTTTCACTCAGTTATTTTCTTTGGGGAAAAAGGGAAACAGTTTCATTGGCACAGTCTCTTTTGGACGCCCTCTTTATATGTATAGGGTCAAGAAACATAGCCTCTTTAACTTCCAGATGGGAAATCTCTAGATTTAACTTTTTTTCTCTCCCCAGAGCTAGATCTGCTCCCATACTGATCCTTGAACCACCAGGAAAATGTGTTTTAATAACTGCTGGATATAACAGTTTTAATCACAACCCAGCCTCATGAAAACTCTTAAAAAATTAATCGTATGCATCCTTTGTCTATTATAGATCTAGCAATCATTTTTCACAAACACTGTGGCATCACAGCTGTTCAAAATATTTCTGTGTTGCCATCTCCTTCTACTAGCATAACTGCATTTTAACTAATATGGGTCTCAGCTTCTTTCTGGAAGCTGAATTAGGAGCAAAAATTTTATGTACACAATAAACAAATGTTCCTGTAGGACACCAAACTAGTTTGTTATTTGTGTCTTCATAAAGTATGACAGTCTGCTCCTTCCAACTTCTCTTGTACTGCAGAGAACCACATGTGTTCTTTGTATTTTATAGGCTCATAGGTGTTTACTAGGCTAATGACCACAAGGGCCTTTTTAAGCCTAGCCATGCATCCCGAATGTCTGACAAGTTCTTGTGCTCTTGATAAGTGCAAGCAGGGTTAGGGAGATGAAACATTTATAAGCAGGGGCCTGGGAGATGAAACATTTAAACACTGCCTGTGTCCATTAGAGACATAGGTGCCAAACCATGGATGACATTTCTGTTCCTCATCTAATTGTCCAAGTTACACTTGAATTGGGTTAAGGAGGAACTCTGCTTTACATGGATGGGAATTCTGTTCCAATGAATGGGATAGTCTCTGGGATACATAACTATCTCTACAGCAGGTCCTATTTATATCACAGGCAAGGATTAACTCATTAGAATGGATAATTCTGGTGTTGTTTTTTGTGGATCTGCAGGAGGTCCATCAGGGTGGGGGACTGACAATACCCTGTATGCCAGCAATAGATCTCCCCTCAACAGCCTGTAGGAGACAGAATATAGGGATAGGGCCTTAAGGCAGTCTGTATAAGACATGTTACATATGCCCTGTATTCTTTTAGCAAGGAAAGCCTGTGGACATTACAGTTCTTGGACATGCTTGGTTAGGTACATGCCAATGGGGGCATTGTCCTCAGTAATAGGTCTGATGAATGATAAATAGAATGGAACAATGATTTCTTTGGAATAGAACAATGACTTCCCTGAATCTACTATTTTCTGAAAGGTGCATTCATTTGATACCACAATCTCTGCCATTCTTTCTATCATTTTTGTTTATGGCACATTCAAACCTACCAGGTCATTGCATTGATTATTTAATATTTTAATATTTCCAGCTAGTTTTCATTTGTTCTTATATATTCTTTCAAATCCTACTTATTTTAAACAGTGGAAGCATCTCCTGCATTAATGCTTCTTCTTGCAGATCACTCTTGAGGTTCACCTCATACAGAATTGTTCTTTTTTCTTTTCTTTTTCTATTTACCTTTTTTATTTTCCATACTTTTTTCTTTCTGACATTCACACAGTGCATCTGCTAGCTGCTAAATGAACTTCCAATGAATGTATATTGGTTTCTTTAATACTTTCTCAGTTTTCACATTGAGATAACTACAGTTAGTGTGATTTATAGTCAGGCATCTTGGAAGTCCAGTAGTCCTATTCTGAATTGGTTTGTGATGACTCACCACTGTACTAGTAATCAAGGTGCCTCAAGCCTCACCACTGGCAACAGTGTGGGGGGGGTGCACACTGAGAGGATAGCAAGTACAGGTACATTATTTTCAGATGCAACTCTCTGCATCAAGTGCACTTTCTCTTAAGAGCACACAGAGACCAGTCAGTCTGGGGCTGCTTTCTCCCTCTTTTTTTCAAATCCTCAGTAAGACTCCCCACTGGCACAGCTATAGAGATGAGCTATCAGATGAGTGGCCAGTCCAACACCTCCATCACCATCTCTGTCCAACTAGTGCTTTGTGTCCCTGCCCAAGTAGCTGACACACACACTCTTTGAGGTTTGATTTACACACATACACACACACACACACACACACACACACACACACACACACACACACACACACACATACACACATATACACCTGGAAAAGGTGAGCGCAGGTTTACTAGCTATGCCCCCTTTTGCCCAGACTATTCGGTAGTTATAACTGCCAACCAACTTCTTATCAGCTACTTTAAGGCCCTTAACAAAGGGTGTCCAATCTTACTGTGTAATATTAATATTAATACAAATGGTAGTTTCACCAAAAGCAAAGCTATTAGGAGTGACGCACACAGTGTCACCAAATAAATATGCAAGCACTGTCAAAACTTAAATATCTCTACACAGCTCAGCTGCAATGAAAGGTTTAAATATATTTAATGATAAATAATAAAGGGACAAGACAATATTAAATATATATTCACAGTGACATCAGAGTTCAAAATCATAGGAAATATTTAGAACAACATTGCAGGACAATCTCAAATAAATAAAGAAAAATATCTAAATGAAGATTTGCTATATTCTTGACTATATCTAAAAGAGGTTTTATACTCTAGAAACTTACAGAGCAAGGCAGATGTTGTGGAGAATGGTTCTTGTCAGGTTCAAGACAGAATACAGAATGCCCCATCTCTCTAAGACACTTCTCAAATTAATTATATCAAATATTACTGCTGGGTTAGCTTGCAGAATTACATAATTTCTTGTCAACTGACTATCCCAGGTGAAACCTCCATTGCTGGAATCAGGCAGTATTTAGCATCTACCTGTGAAAATACATAAGACTACAGATCTTTGGCAGATGCTGGAAGTTATAAAACAATTACATTTCTCCACATTTCAAGACTATTAATTATTTAACCCTAAAGACAATGGAGAGAGCCCTAGTACAGACATTATCCCCGGGGTTCAAGAAGCTCGGCGCAAGGATGGTTTTAGTCTTGCACTGAGCATCCTCACTACAGATGGCACAGCAGCGCCATATGAATATGTATGAGGGCACACCGCCGCACCCTCAACGTGCACAGGAAATGTGTGCAAGTGCAGGGGGCATGTACAAGTGCTCTACGGAGGCATAAACATGCCCCGACACTTGCAAAACCTACTATGCCTACTAGTAGAGCCCTCTCCTAATAGTAAGTCAGTAATTCAGTGTCCGTGGATACCGAAATGTATGCTAAGCATACAAGTGTCCATGAACAGTGAAATAAAATTGAAGTAGTAAACACACAAGCACATAGTGGAATGTTGAGCCCTGCCCCTAGAACTTTCACAATTAGATTCCCTGTGTCCCAATTATACATATTAATCGCTGCAATATCGAAGGTGTAAGCAAAGCGCAACAATAGCACATATCATTTTCCATGTGGAATGAATGTTGTTTTGCCATAAAACTGACATAAGAGTATCCGCATGAGATATTTAACTTAAATATCATTCAAGCAAAGTGACACTGTCATAATGAATAAGGTACTAGTAAGCAGGTGTAAGCACAAATAAGCAGCAGTAAATGCATATAAGTACCAGTAAGCAAGTCTGAGTGCGCTTGTGTGGGTCTAAGCAGTGCCCAGCATAGGAAATGTATATATGTATATACAGATAAATAATATATATATATATATATATATATATATATATATATATATATATATATATATATATATATATATATATATATATATGAAGAAAGAACAACGTAACAATAAAGCATACAAAAGGAATGAGAAGGGAAATACAGCAATCCCAGTATTATATAGTGCTGTCAGCGTATGTCATATCAAGCTGGGCAGGAGTGAGCAAAGCACTGCTACTCACACCACAAGCAGGATATTACCAGTGGGAGTAACATTGTTGATTTGCTAAGTCTACTTTACACACAGAGGGTAGTCCCTGGTGGGACTACCCAAAAATTGATAGACCATTTGGCCATTCGACCATTGCACAAGCAAGGGCAGGTATGTTCAAGGACTTAATGGTGGGAGAGCCTGAGAATACATGGGTTGGGACAATATACGTGTAGAGCCCCTAACGCTCGGCTGAGGGCAATGTGTGGAGATGTAACATGGCTGCGATAACAAGTGGACAATGGATGGTATGCGTGTATGTTGAACACAAGTGGGGTGGAGGAACTATGGGTATGAAATTATGGAGCCAGGCATGCCAGGGTTGGATGGGCTGGTTCTAATTGGACCGCCCTGTGGAGGTTAGCGAGTTTGTTATAAGTATATATGCATACACACATACAGACATCAATATGTAGAAGTACATTCTCTGTAACACAGTCATTCCATTTGCAGACATAAATAACATGAATGTGCCCTTACAAACCTCGACAGTAGATTAGATTTTAGGTTGCGCAGAAGAGGGATGGGATGAAACTGCTAAAATTCAGAAGTGCGTACAATGTCCAAAGTCAGTGCTGTGCTGAAAAAAATCAAATGTGAGGACTTTCTCACACATGGAATCATTCCTGTGATCTGCCTGTTACAGCAATGTCAATTACTAAACTGGTCTACTTGTAAAAGAAATACACCAAACACATACATAATTAGGCTCTCATGTGTAATCTGTGCATTGCCACATAGTCATACTTATTCATTTATTGTAGTGTCATGTTAAAGGGAGTAAGGATGTAAAAAAGTATAGGGTCTAATCTTGACATAAACACATGTGTGTCCCATATGGGACAACCCAAAAATTGCGATTAGTATTCTTTTGGTCGCTCATGTCACCAATGTTTGTGGACTAAACGTTTGGGAGTACTGAGGATACGTGGAGTGAGTCAACTAATGGGATGGGTCTATAGGATTGGCCAATGTGTAGTGGTGTGGATACACCGTGAATCCAATTGGAGAATGAATGACTGCAGTGTTAGGAAGGCGTTGGGGTGTGTGTTTGGGGAACCAGGAGCCATGAGTATATGGGTATATATGCAAATGAAGCAGCACATCAATAGTGTATTGGTTAGAGCAACCGCCTAATGAACAGACATTCCCGTACCGAATCCCACTGCATCACATACCATTTAACATCGGTAATATGTACATGAACATATTGCGACATCTGTCCACTGTATAACCTGCAAAATATCAATTAAATGTTAACTGGGGCGAAGTGTCAGTATCATAATGAATAAGGCATTAGTAAGCAGGTTCATGCATATATAAACACCAGTAAGCATGTGTAAGTGCATTTGCGGTGGGTATGCATTGCTTTACAGACACACACATGCATATACATATATTAATATATATATATATATATATATATATATATATATATATATATATATATATATATATATATATAGTTGCATATATATATATATATATATATATATATATATATATATATATATATATATATATATGTGTGTGTGTGTGTGTGTGTGTGTGTGTGTGTTTGTGTGTGTGGGCATAGATATGCACAGATATACAGCTATGATAGGAAACAGCACACAAAAATGACATGGGTTCACAGGCTATGCCAATGGAAGTGAGGGACCCAAGCAAGAAACATGAAACATGTAGCATGACCTTCCACCCCCCCTCCCAGCCGGACACAGGAAACATACACACAAACAATGTAAAGAGTCCACTGCTCACTAGACCACAGGCAGTATACAACCGGGGAGGTGCACAGTACACCTGTGAATTCCAATCTTGGAACACAGACAGGAGCATCCCTTGCGGGACACCCCATAAATTGCCAAGACCAAAACAAGGTGATAGACCGAACATTCTGGCTGGGGTGTATACATACTCAGAATACAAGGGTGGTAAAGCCTGATGACCCATGGGCAGAGACAATTGTATGAAATGGGTCCCGTGAAGTGGAGAGTGGGCAGCGTGTATGGGTGTGTCCAGAACAGACCAGGACCTAGAGTAAGGATGCGTGCTGTTGAGGAGGTGCGAGTGGGGGAACTATGGGTAGCTACGTATGGATCTAGGTGTGCAGGTGTTGGCTGATGTGGGCCTATATGGACAGCCCTAGGGATGTAAGCGAATGTGTTCATTGGGCAGAGGTGTCGCCCAACGAGCAGCCACACCCACTACGTGTCCCACCGCAGCAAAGTGTAATCTATATGGCAAGGAATGGAATAACCAGATGTAGATGTATAAATGTAGAGGTATGTGTGTGTATATCTACCCATAGTGACATAGAGATAAGCCTCTCTCTCTCCGTAGTACAAATACAGATACATACCCACATATAAATATATACATATGCAGACACCCAAAGACCCATATGTTGTTACATATATATGTATATATATATATATATATATATATATATATATATATATATATATATATATATATATATATAGACAGCAAAATATAAATATACATGTATGCATATATATACAGATATATCTGTATATAGTAATGTATATATATATAATGACTTATCAAACCAAGCTGTAGATGTACACAGACCAGTAGGTTGTGCAAGCCTGATAACCCATGTTATAACACAATGTACGACATGTGTCCTGACATGGGGAGAGTGGGCAATGTGTAGTGGTGTTTTTATACCTCACCTGCACCCACAGTAAGGATGAGTGCTGTAGAGGAGTAGCAGGTGGGGGAACTATGGGTATGCAATTATGGGCCTAGGCATGCAGGTGTTGGCTGGTGCAGTCGTATTAGGACGCCCCGGGGATGTTAAGTAATATTCCGAAATGGGCATAGCTGATGCCCATACCTCTCAGCTCCTAAGAGCAAATCCACTAGACAGGACATAAACCATTGGGGGAACAAATAGAGACAATATCTCTGAACTGTCCCTGATTTCGAATAAGTTTCTAACTCTGTCCCACTTAATCCCGCCTAAAACTAGTGACATTTGGAGGAAAGGTGGTGAATTACACGTAATGAATAATGCCAACAATTAAGAGTTATAAACATCATTTACCTCAGAAAATGTGTATGAATTCATATGCTCTGGGTCTGTCAATGTGTCAGGTTAATAGCACCAATAATTTAAATGTGTCCCTGATGTTGTTAGGCCGTGTCCCTGATTCAGTTTGTATTTTTCCCCAGTCGTATGAGAGGTCTGATAGGGACAGAAAGCACATCTTCCACTGACAACTTTAGAAAGATGATAGAATATTAGGTATGCAGTAGCATGACTCGGCTGAAGGATGTGGGTTCCAAAACCCAATTACTTGTTTATATTGAAGAGGGTCAGTTCTCATGTATTAGCCAGACAGGTGCAGATTGTAAGAGGAACACAGCAATAATATGAATCAAACTCTGGACAGGTGCGGGTTCTGTACAGTCGAACAGCATGCTGTTGCCTAATGGGCAGCCATTCCAGATACTGTAGGCATGTAATCCGATGTAATAGGCATCACAAGGTAATATCGTAGTCCTCACTCCCACCCAGGGGTGTGAGTGTCAGATGCAAATACGAAATACTGTGCATTTGCAAGTGCATGGTCAAGCGGATGTAAGCCTGTTTGGCTACCAGTATGCGAGTATTACACTGGTAAAGCAATGTAGAGGCTAACTGAGTGTAAGAAACTGTAACCGGAGGTTAGCATTGCATAGCTCCACGCAAACCCATGCACACCCACTCACAACTGCTTTAATGTACCTTAATCACTCCATATCGAACGGCCTTGTTCTGCCCAGCAACAAAATATATGGCCTCTGCAAGGCTCGAAGCCAGGAACCTGCACACACAGCTATTGTGATTTACCACTAAGCCATGGCAGATATACAGACATCGGACCTTATCGCAAACATATCATTCAGCACAATCATTCAACAGTATAGGAAATGTATTCCATCATGTAGATGTATGTGTGAGTGCTTATGCCCAGATATAGATACATACATATATATAGATATATTAGGAACATCTCATGTGACAACAAAGCATTACAAAGGAATGAAAAGGGAGACACCAGCAATGCCTGTATTATGTAGTGGTGTTGTCCTATGCAATATCAAGACTCCCTCAGACAGACATGTGTCATTCATACACGCAAACATTTGTCCATATACATCACTCTGTGCATGTTATTTACATTAACACAATAGTTCCTGTCCAATCATTATGAGGTGCTGTGTGCAAAATCATCATCATGATAAAGGTAAATGGGGTAACCGTAGAGGGACTGGAAGTGTTGTGTGTACAATGGGGTCATCTGCATCATGTGTACCTGGAACATTTAGGAATCATGTGCATACTAGGATCTTGTGCCTGAGAGACAGGGGTGAGGTCAACTGGAGTATGTTGTGATGCATATTAAAAGGGGTTACATGTGTCCAGTGGACACGTGTGTGAAATGGACAGCTATGTATGGAGCAAATGTTGTTCTAGGAACTGATTGGCCTTTTGTTTCCGTGGGGTGAGAGTGGGATGTGGGGGAAGGAGAGTAGGTATGCTCATGGAGGATAGGTAGGGTAGGATGACAGACAAGACAGCATATAGGGTTGGTATATGACACATGTGGGGGGATACACCTCGGACAGGGAGGGGTGTTTGGCAGTCACAAGCCCATGAGCCCACAGATGGAAACAGTGGGATGGAGGTCCCCAGCCATGGGCAGCCTCCACTGCACCAAAACAGCTGCAAAGGTGGCAGTACTGGGGGCTGTCTAGGAGCGGCAGCTTCACTGTGTAAATGTGACACTCTGCCCTTGAGCTGGCATATCTGGCCTCAAAACTCCTTATTGAGCCCCCTACGCACCACATCCGGAACTGTACAACAGCGGACATGTTCCTGTCTGGACCTGCTCCTAGGGGGGACAAGCCCCATCCTCAATGGCGGTACCAGCAGAAGGTGGTGCAGAGCCAACAGAGGTGGAGGTCCAAGGCTGGGCCCCAGATGTGCTGGTGCCTGGTGCTATGGCCAGCTGAAGTGGGACAGGAGGTTCTGCTGGGACATCCAAACCCATACAGCCTATGGTGTTGCAGTTTAAACACAGATATGGCTTAGTAATAGTCAACAGAATTCAGGATTACTTATAACACCATGCATAGATATGACCATCAACCCAACACAACAGATGGTATACATTTGCAGAGGGAACACAACACATGCATATATACTGTATGACATCTGTACAAAGTGCAGAAGACTTGTGACTGCAGCTATGAACAGTGGCCCATTATTGGCATGCCACTGAGAACCTCAGACAGTGTCTGTCATACCACTGTTTCATGTGACATATGTCCAATCAGGGGTGCAATGGCAGTAACTCATCACTATCACCATGTGCTGACTGCAATCCTCACATGATGCTCCTGCAGTTCACAGATGTGTGTTCAGTGAGTAACACAGGAAACAACTGGTTCCACACACTGACCAGTCCACAGATGGCCCTACAGATGGGGTCCCTCACAAACAGAGCACTGTCTTGTTAGTTTTAAAACATGCAGAATAGCCATTACCACACACAAATTGTTAAATAGGCAGTAGTCTCAATGAAGCATAGCTACACTTACATGCTGTAGTCATGTATGGCACATCACCCTCCTGTCTTTAGGCTATTTCCCTCTGTGTATGTTGTTTGAGGAACATCCAGCTATCATCTATGATGCTGTTTACCAAACACCAGATCCAGGTACCACTCACAGCGACTGTCATGGGCAAACACCAACATGATGTTCCTAGATATTGTACTGTGTCTTTATGCGATTGGCTATGGGAACATCGTCACAGCTGTTCCACATGCAATCAGCTAGAGGAGGACTGCAATAGGTGCAGAGGCCATCCCCTGATCATGACCATCACTTACAAAATACAAGCTGCTGAGCAGGTGTACACCTCCACATCCACCAGAGAGTGTGTGAGAGGGACAGACAGAGGCAAAGTATATCAGAGAAGAGCTTGGAGACTAAAACCTAAACATTGTCTGTCACACACCTACCAGTACAAGGATTCAAACCCCTGACTCACTAGTCATTACTATTACAAGTGCATGCAGTTACTCCATGTGCCACAAAGCTGACATGTTGGTGCGCTGTAAGAACATATATGTGTGCTGGTGAGTGACATCTGCAACAGAGATATAGTAGACATGCATTAGGTGTAACACACATGGCTGTCCACATGAACGGATGTCATTGTCAACACAACCATGCACTCTAATGGACTCACATTGACACTCTTTGCCAGGCCCACAAATACACTTCCAAACGACTTGGTTTGCCACACTGCAGTAATGCACAGGTACTACATGCACCACAGGGGATATTCGGACGTTGTATGGGCTAGAGCATGTGAACGTGATTGATAGCTGTTGGTATGTCAATGGGAGTAATACTAGCAGTGACTGTGGTTGGGCGCATCATACCCCACATGCATACACAAGGTGCCAGTACTGACATGCATGTGTGCATTGCTTCATGGGTGTGTAGTGGTTGGCTGTGCAAGATCGCTATACAAGGCTGGGTGAGGGGTAATCCTTGGCATCATGCAACCTGACAATGGTGTGCAGTGTGGTACAGGGGTGTAGTGTCTGCAATGTCCCACACAGATGAGTATTGTATGAACTGTCCTGACATCCTGGTTATCATTGTGTAAGGCCATAGCATTGCAATGCATGCCATGTCTGTGTTTGGTAGTCCTTGACATGGACATTGCGTGGGATGTGCATGTCCCACAATAATGTGCAGTGACATGTACAGGTGTACCTGGTTTGGCTGGCACATGTTGTGTACACAGACTGTTATCCTCTGATATGCCAATACTGCCCTGGTGTGGCAGGAACTGCTTATAGTCAGCAGGTTGACCCTGCACTTGCATTGATAGCATGATACGGGTATTCCCTGGTGTTAGTGGCATCGGTCCATACAGGGCAAATGTGTAAGGCATTGTATGGCTTCTGTGGATCACATTTGATGGCACCACATATGTTGCAGGCATTCAGTGGGGAACATAGTGAAGGCACATTGTCCAAAATTATGTGCCTATTGTACTGCTGTACAGGGTGCCATGCCCTCTGCAGCCCACTGCAATCACACCATGCCTACTATCTGTTATCAATGTGCAGAGTACTAGCAACATAGCAATATGCAGTTACAGCATGTGCTATGGAGAATACTGGGTTACAGTAGTCCTAGAGGTGTATTCCTAGGTGGGTGACATCAGCAGGATTGCCAAAGGTGGTCATGTGAATTGTAAAGAATGTGCATACTCTAAAAGACATTGTTACTTTCTCAGGCAGACAGACACACACACACAGTTGGTCTCTCTTGAAATAGAACCCCTACCTTATTAGTTTATCACACTACAGCAATACACAGTTATAGCACACGCTACAGAGAATACTAGGTTGCAGTAGTCCTAGAGGTGTATTCCTAGGTGGGTGACAGCAGGGTTGCCAAAGGTGATCATGTGAATTGTAAAGAGTGTGCATACTCTAAAAAGCATTGCTCTTGTCTCAGGCAATCAGAAACACACACACACAGTTGGCTACTCTTGGAATGGAACCCCTACCTATCTAGTTTATCACACTACAGCAATACACAGTTACAGCACGTGCTATGGAGAATACTAGGTGACAACAGTCCTAGAGGTGTATTTCTAGGTAGGTGACATCAGCAGAATTGCCAAAGTTAGTCATGTGAATTGTAAAGAGTGGGCATACTCTAAAAGCATTGTTTCTTTCACAAGCAGGCAGACAGACACACACACACACAGAGCTGACCTGTCTGGGATTAGAACACCTACCAAACTAGTTTAACAAAGTACAGCATTACGCAGTTACAGCACATGCCATGGAGATTACTGGGTTACAGCAGTCCTAGAGGTGTATTCGTAGGTGGGTGACATCAGCAGGATTGCCAAAGAAGGGCATTCCAAGTGTACTGCGGGTTGTACATGTCTGTTACCTGCGTGTACCCACTGCTTACTGTCATGAAAACACATTTACACCTGCTTGCAATGGTCTTATGCAGTTCTAATTGACAGTATCAACAAGGCTTGCAGGTCTTGAACCCTGGACCACACACACTGAGATCACTGGACGTACCACTAAGCCATCTGGGTTGTACGCATATTGTATGGAGTCTAAAATGCACATCCTACTACAGGTATTTCACAGTACTGAAAACAAATGGGACAGTCATTTTGTGTACATATGTACAGTACCTGTGAATGTACTGTACTCTGTGAAACAACAAAACAACAAAGACAAGTCTACATCTGTATAACTGTCATAACTAAAGATATACATACATATATATATATATATATATATATATATATATATATATATATATATATATATATATATATATATATATATATATATATATATATATATATATATATATATATACCCATGTCTGAATGCCCTTTGTGACACAGAAGGGTTCCAAATGAACTGACATGTACACAAAACAGAGGCATCTCTTGTGTTATAACATTTAAATCATAAGCAGTTCACCAGAGAAGGGATGGTTGTTGTGTATGTGGAGTTTGGGGTGGGGAATTATGGCTAATGTAATCTACCCCAGGGATTGTGGAGTTAGGGTAGGGGAATGATGGGTATGGACCTACACCCCAGTGACCACTTCTGTGTCACTGCTCAACAGTGGCACAGGAAAATAACATACCCAACTGTAGTTGTGCTTGACTGTGTATTCTTTACCATTCCTATGTAATACCTTGTAGACAGCGGTCACCACAGATGGCTACCATGGTGTGCTAAAAGACATTACACATGTGTATGCCTGGCTACAGGGTAGTCACACACACAATCACATACACACTTGCCACTATAGTGCATATACATCTTGCCTATGTAAAGGTAACTAGTACAGTGGTATGCAGTTGGGGTATGTGCCACAGAACACATACAATTACACTTATTCTGATTCTACTTCTGAGCTGGGTGACATCACAGGACCAATTACTTGCAGTGGGGAGGGGGGAAGAGAGAGGTTTAGCAGTTGACAAGGATAAGGGACAGTGCAAAGGAAGTATCTCTTTGGAATGCAGCAAAACCCGCTGTCATGACAGGATGCAGACACAACCACACTCAGCCATTTGCTGACACACACACTCAGTCATTTGCTGAGACACACACACACACACACACACACACACACACACACACACACACACACACACACACACACACACACACACACACACACACACACACACACACACACACTTGCCAGTGGTGGGATCAGAACTCCTGCCTTTCTACAGATCACTATTACAGTACTATGCAGTTACGAGAAGCACCACAGAGATTACACATTCCAAGGCAGTCAGACTGCCCTTCTATGATTGAGGACAACAACAGGGAGACTGACAGTCATGTAGTACATAGCTGTAGACCTGTGTGTTTAAAGTAGGTGTCCATTACAACCTGCATGCACAAACAAGACACATCATCCACAGGTAGGCCATAGAGTTATAGCTGAAGCACAACAGGAACCTGAACTGGAGTATGGCCATCTGCGGAATGGACAACTACTATCACTATACAGGTTACAGTGGGCATGCTCATACACTTAGTAGCACAGGGCTGTTTGGGATGCACTATGACTACAACTACACAAGGTTATACTTGGCATGCTCATACACTTAGTAACAAAGGGCTTGTTGGAAGCACTGACTCAAATTACACAAGGTGGCAGTGAGTACGCTCATACACTTAGTCGCACAGGGCTGTTCGGGTTGCACTCCGATTCTAACCACTGAAGGCCACAGTGTGCATGCTCAAACACTTACATGTACAGAACACATTGTAATGGACCCCTATTGTAAACAGATAGGTTTACAGCTAGGTACATATTACCTGTCAGTATATATGCACATCATACTTGTTTGCTACATGATACCTGTATGTGGCCTGTAAATAATATACCTGTGTCTGTGCTGTGTGATACACATGCATACATGTACATGAAGTACTGACATATATATATGTTACGTATACACATTCATGCATGTGTGGAGGTGACAGACAATAGGTTACCTGGGGTCGCACAGGCTGATGCTACCTACAGCATGTGTCCCACACCTTGCTGCCCTGAAAGGCATACATTGACAGCAGGTTGTGGACAGTGGCATTATATGTGGAACAGTGGCATGTGCAAGCATAATGTGTGAGCCACCTTGTGTTAGGGTACTGAGGTGCAGGTGTCAAGATGACCCATCCTTGCTGTGTTAGTAGTTGTCATTATTAGCAGGACTGCTACCCTAAGTATATCTCACATTGGTCATATACACAAGTTTTGCTGCTATCCGTCACCTTACATGAGGCATCTGCTACCAAGCACATTAATGCCATGCACAGTGATGTCATGGTACGAGTGGCAACTGCTAGACCAAAGCAATGAGCCAATGTCCTGCTATTATTATGAGGTTGTCCAGTGTCTGTCATTCTGGGTTGTCATGACCGAACGACGAGCCTTCAACACAGAGCACATGCATCCATGTTACACATGTGTGGATAATACCTAGGTCGCATTTACCCATATAGCTGCATTCCAAGGCAAATGTCCTACACACAGAAGTAACACCCTGACACCTACATGACAATTGCATTGGATGCTTATGCTAACCAGTGCTAGATGTGTGGCTTTAGTAATCCATTTGCTCAATGTAGAACCTACAATGGGGAAAACTGACATCTGTGCAGTAAGGAACACCTGGCTGAAGGCTCTGTA
This sequence comes from Protopterus annectens, assembly GCF_019279795.1. Taxonomy (NCBI): domain Eukaryota; kingdom Metazoa; phylum Chordata; order Ceratodontiformes; family Protopteridae; genus Protopterus; species Protopterus annectens. The sequence goes on along the minus strand of NC_056735.1, from coordinate 1,597,389,650 downwards.
GTGCACAATTGCATTACTACCATATAACTCAGATCTAGACATGTGGGCCAAAACAGTGGTATGGACCATTCCAGGTGGTGGTGTACACTTATTCATAAAGGCTACTCACATGTAAAGACCACTACTCTGACATAACGCATTACAGATGTGTCAGGTACAGGTGACAGTGGCAAATGCTGCATTCTAGGTTGTATCCTCATATACATCCACCACCTTGTTCCCAGACTACCAACACACATCCATATGTGGTATGACATAGTATGGTAGACCACAAGATAACTCTCGATTGGTGGACTGTACCTAGGCCTACATCAACTGTGCAAAGTACCCATGTACAGACACAGCTGCATAATGTGTTATGCAATGCAATAATACCACTGTTTGTAGCCATCTCAGTTGTACACATACTAGGGTCCCTCAGATGTTGTCAGCATTAACATGGTCAACTGTTGCTGTACAACAGTAAACAACACCCTCATGGTTGGATATGACCTAACCATACTTGCCCTGGATATGTACATCCCACACTCATACAACATAAATTACATTACCATAGCTTTCATTTTCCTTTCTACATACAGATGGCTAGAGTCATTACACACATGCACATGGCAGATAGCATGCTAACAGTACATAAGGTTCGATATCTATGTTGGCAGAGGTAATATCCCCTCTCTATTGGTCACCCATGACACCTATCATATCACACCATGTGGCATGTATGTCTTTAGACATGTCCACCTAATGCAATGCCTACAAATATGCCCAAATAACAGGACCATAGAACCTACACAAGGCCTGTACTGACAGACTCAGGGAAATCCAGCTCTGCTCTGTATGTTCCTGTAGTTGCAGGTGATATGTTCATGACATGTGCAGCCATGTGTGGCCACAGCTCCTACATATACCCCATGGCAACAATTGCAAGCCATGCATGCTATGTGCTGTCTGGACATTAGCCTTAGTACCACAATAGCCAGTACATGCTGGGGTGAGATGTTTACAAGCTACAGACCTTGCACATGCTTGAATGAGTGTACTGCCTAGCTCTAACAGAGCACATTGCTGGCACTCTTCCAGTACACATGAGGTGAGCTTGGCAAATATGATGTGCTCACTGTTGATCATTACAGTGCCCTGACTTCACCATGGCACTGTCAAGTAACAGTTTGTAGGAGCATGACATGGAATAATGCTGTGTGTGTCACACTGATATGTGCTGTTGTAATATATGTACAATTGGCTACTCAATGAAAGTAGTGGTGTCATACCAGTACATGAATACAACATCCATTATGGTGTAATGCTCGGCTATGTTTCACACATGGCTTGGGGAAGGTGTGGAATGTATCCTCTTGACCTGCTAGTGCATGTACTGATGTAGACCGCATATGTGTACATGTATTGATGTTTGTGTAGATTCCATGTTTGTGCAGTGTCTGATGTCTGAAGGTGACTGTTGTCTTAGTACATCATACTGTCGCAATATAGCCTCAACATTGCCAACTGTATATGGTGATATGCTCTAAGTACAGTAAGCTGTACATGAGGTATGGACAGATGTTTGGACATGACTACTAAGTGGTGGGGCTTCTTTGCAGATGAATGATCACTGAGGACAGCTCATTGGTGCATTACAACTAGTCCTACAATAACCTGTGCACCTGCTAAGGTCAGGTTTTGTTAATTGAAGTGGAAGACAGACAATGTAGAATGATGTAAGGGTGACACTGAAGGCAAACCTCATGACACCTGTAACAGTAATACCTCCCCTGTGCATATATTGTGCATATATCAGCACAGTTGTCAAAGAAAAGAGTCATTAAGCATTGTACCAGATGCGATAGTGCTGTACTTCTGTAGTACCTATCATGAGCTAGGCAGGTGTTTGATTCACAGTACTGGCACGTGTGGGTGTGTATGTCCATATATGTCACGTATGGCTGGGAATACATCCCACATGTTATCACTCTCCTGAACACTGTTGGTGACACCAGTACAGAGTGAAGTGTAGAAAGAAAGGCGTAGTCAGGTGGTTAAACCTCACACATGTAAAGTGCCTGTATGTGTGTGACATAGGTATATATCTTTGTGAATGCCAATGCGTGTGTGCGTGTGTGTGTGTGTGTGTGTGTGTGTGTGTGTGTGTGTGTGTGTGTGTATGGCTGTCCGGTTCCTGGGGTGAGGCTGTATTTTACCATAGTAAAATGTTAATGCCCCCTCCCCCATCCACTCAATGCAATCTAGCATCCCTGTTGGTATCATCAATTGTAGACGGGCATACTAACCGCCTGTTAAAATGTACACCCTGGGGTGTGACCTGTTGCTACATAGCCTACTGATGGACCCCCCT